>NC_135869.1:22232053-22294553 GCF_031162955.1 Sander vitreus | reverse complement strand
AAACTCAATATCAGTTCAAAATACAGTAATGTTCGACTCCAAGCTTGAGATGAAAACATTTCAAAAAGATGAAACTCCACGATGTGTTATCTATGTGTGTGTGAGAGTACATGTCTCCTGATGTCCTTGAGAATGAACATGGGCCCTTTTAAGGCAGTCACAGAAAAAAGGGGTGGAGGGGGACTGAAGGAACTTGCTGCGGGAAGAAAAAAAACAAGCCTGAGTATAAATACACTTAATATCGACGGCCGGACTCGCTCCTCTGTCTCTCCCTCTCCCTCTGTTTGCTGTACACCTGTTCTTTTCATTTCATAATCTCCCCAAGGTCTCCCTCTCCTACTGTCTCCGACTGTGGTATCAGTTTTCAACAACAACACTACCCATCCAGAGTGCTAAAAACTGTCAATCAACCCTCCCCCCTCCATCTTGCTGTAATGCTGCAGTCGGATTGAAATGAAGCTGTTTGTAATGTAATCCTGCAACAAAAGGCAAAAGCTGCTAAGCTAATCAATCTTTTAAAGTAAAATAGCTAAATTAAAGTGTTTTCTATGTGTGTGTTTGTGTGGACACTAGTTGGTGACAAAGTGCCAGCTGACATCAGGCTTATCTCCATCAAATCTACAACCCTGCGTGTGGACCAGTCTATTCTTACTGGTAGGTGTTACGGGACAGACGGACATGATGTCTTTTTGATGTCTGCTTCCTTTTCTGACCACCACACCCAAAATGTGTGTCTCCCAATAGGTGAGTCTGTCAGTGTGATTAAACACACTGATGCTGTCCCAGACCCCCGAGCTGTCAACCAGGACAAGAAGAACATGCTGTTCTCCGTGAGTCTGTTTCCTGAGTCCTGCTCGCCTTTGCCATCCCTTGACCCTTCCTTTTCCACCATAATTTTCATCAAACCTGGCAACCTCACCTTGCAATTCATTCTCCTAAACTTTTTTTGTCAACCCTACAACTGTCCCCTCTTCCTTCACCAAATAAACCTTTTTCACAATCAACGTTTTTACTTGTCATAGCTGCAGGCCCACAACAGTTCATAAACTTTACATACTAAATTAAGTTCCTGCCAGCTGTATCCTAATGCAGTGTCCTTCTTTTTCAAAATGATGCCCCCACTGCCCATTATCAATGTACATATTCCCTGGGTCAATATGTTAAAAAAAAATCACCCACCTACAGTCCACTTATGTACTGCATTTGAAACTATCGCCTCCTCTCATTCTTTTGTGGTTTGAGCTGCGAAGCTAGCCCTTACCAAACTCTTACAAAGTGTTGGCATCCTAACATTTAGTTAGGATCAAACACAAAGCACACCTGAGGCTGATGGGAATGTTGTTACTTTTGCTCACATTTGGTCATAAACCAAAGTATTAGACACATCTAATTATTGACCTGATGGTGGTGCTGGAGCAAAAATCAGGGGAAGTTATTACAATTCATCCTGAGGGGGCCGTGAATGTCTGAACCAAATGTAATTGCAATTCACACAATATCTGTTGAGCCATTTCACTAAAAACAGCAAATGTCAACCTTATTGTGGCAATAAATAAAAAGTCAGGCGATCACCAACGTCAGTAGGATTCATCCTCTGGGGAACATGAATTTCTATACAAAATGTAATGACAATCCATCCAATACAGTAGTTGTTGTAGTAGATATTTCAGTCTGTTTTGTACAGATTGACCAACTTTCTAATGTTTTTTTTCGGTCTATGTTCAGGGCACCAACATCGCTGCAGGAAGAGCCACTGGTATTGCTGTTGCAACTGGTGTCTCCACTGAGATCGGTAAGATTCGTGACCAGATGGCTGCCACTGAGCAGGAGAAGACCCCTCTGCAGCAGAAACTGGACGAGTTTGGAGAGCAGCTCTCCAAGGTCGGTGAGGCAGATAGCCAAATCGGAACAGTTTTTTCTCTATTTATTAATTTTGTACAAATGAAACTTAATACTGTTTTTATTGACTGACGATACAAATGTTTGTATATAAAACTAAAAGCTAGAAATGATGCGTCACACATCCCCCTGACTGCCTGTCCTCTAGGTCATCTCCCTCATCTGTGTGGCTGTGTGGATGATCAACATTGGCCATTTCAATGACCCTGTCCACGGAGGCTCCTGGATCCGCGGTGCTGTCTACTATTTCAAGATTGCTGTGGCTCTGGCTGTGGCTGCCATCCCTGAAGGTAAGCCCCTGGGATTAACTATCACTTGGTTGTCCAAGAAGATTATCATATCTAAGATTCATCTTGTGTAGCTCATCTAATATGACGCTCCATTAAAAATCAAATAGGGCCACTATTCTTATGATTGATCATTACAATATTATACATTTATTATACAGCTTTTTACAGGGGGACTTTATTTCACTCATTAAAGTATGCCTATAGGTCTTGGGGAGCACTACTGCATATGCTGCAAAAAAAGGCTTTTGTGGCTCCAGAGGGAGCAGGGCAAAATCTGATAAATAGCCTCGAGTGATGTCACTTAAGTCAGAGTCGGTTCTTGCTAAAGACTCCAAGTTTGAAAATGAAAAAAAAATCTGGAGACGTGGCGTTAGAAAGAAGTGAGCTTACCAGACCCTCCTCCGCAGCGCTGTGGAGAAAGGTCTGGCAATGCAAGACTACTGCTCGAGGCTACATTAGCTGCTAAAAGCATAACACACCCGAACCTCTGACTGAACTGTTGGTGGACAAATTGCATTGTGGGTAATGTAGGTACCAGGTTTTGACAAGGAAGAAGAATGGGTGTTTTTTCTTTCAAACCTTCCTTCCCATCTTCAGCAGGAGGCGTTTTGTCACAGACAGGTAGCCAATTAGTCTTTTTTTCCTTTGAACTGATTCTTCCTCTGCCCATCTTCTACAATAGACAACAGTTCGAAAGACGATTGTTCAATAAATCATGAGCTTGCATAGTCAGCTCTGTCTTTACAATCTAACTGGTTTACCCTCAGTTGTGACTAGGACCCTTAAAACCATCAAACTCCTACACTTAAAAAGAGCTTTTTTGCTGCCTGAATGGGACCAATTAAATATTCTGGGACAGAAACAGTCTTGGATGTGCTGACATTTGTCCCCGTCACACCACACTCAGCTGAAAACTGCGCAAACGCTCATTACAGACCACAGTCGGATGATGCTAAAAGGACAACATCATCTAAAAACACAGATGCCACCTTAATGTCACTGAACTGGATACTCTCCAGACCTTTTCCACATCATCGTCACAGTTGATTTTTGCCAAGAATGTGAACACAGAGCTGACTGAATGGCTTGCAGCAGCCCCCTCCCATAAGAATACCTTAGTTTGGGTGTGCTCCAGCTGATGAGTTAAGGGGCTGTTTTAGGAACCACCATTGTTGTCGGCCTGTCCAGTGGCAGGTGTTTAGTGGTTTTGAACAGACATGTCAGATAATTCTTTCTTATCACCTGGTTCTTTGGCTTAAGAAGTCCCTCTTAATGTTTTGTCCACCTTTCCAGCAATGACTGTTAATTTTATTTAGTACCTCCCTGCCTAATCTCTTGCTCCGTCCATGGCAGGTCTGCCTGCTGTCATCACCACCTGCCTGGCTCTGGGAACCCGCCGCATGGCCAAGAAGAACGCCATCGTTAGAAGCCTGCCCTCTGTGGAGACCCTGGGCTGCACCTCGGTCATCTGCTCTGACAAGACCGGTACCCTCACTACCAACCAGATGTGTGTAACTAAGGTAGGTTCATACTGTGTGAAGTCACACACATGTACCTACATTTATTTCCAATGCAGAAAGATGACTGTTGTTTGGTTATTTTTTGTCATGTTTCCATGCAGATGTTCATCATTGATAAAGTCGATGGTGACAATGTTTCCCTCAATCAGTTTGACATCTCAGGCTCAAAGTACACCCCTGAGGGAGAAGTGTAAGTGTCAAGTGTTATAAGACCATGCAAACAAATACACACCATAACCCATTTTTGAACAATTGTATGACTAAATATTTTTATTTTATTCTAAATATTTTTGTCAATCTTTTTCCACAAGTACAAAGAATGGCTCATTGACGAAGTGCGGTCAGTATGACGGACTGGTCGAGCTGGCTACCATCTGTGCTCTTTGCAATGACTCTTCCCTGGACTACAACGAGGTCTGCAGAGCATTCAGGAGAATTTTGTGTTCATGACATTAATGTTTAAATGTGACGCGACCAACTTTAAATGTATGTTCCTTCTTTCTTATTTGTCTATGATGCAGTCCAAGGGTATTTATGAAAAGGTGGGCGAGGCCACTGAAACAGCACTGTCCTGTTTGGTGGAGAAGATGAACGTGTTCAACAGTGACGTGCGTGGCCTGTCCAAGGTGGAAAGGGCAAATGCTTGCTGTTCTGTAAGTCCACACGAGACGCCATACAGTATATAGCATGTTATCCTGTATACAAAGACAGGTCCATTTATCTACAGATGAAAGTGTTTGTACAAAACTTTATTAACTGCGATGATCAATGTTTTTATGGCTCAAAGGACTACTTGTATGTGAAAGGGGTCGCTCACAGAGTTATCACAAGATAACCATATCAACTTAAAAGATGATAATAAGCAACGCATTCTCATGAACGGGTTTGTAGGATATCGTACGAAAACGTTATGCACACTCAAACTAATGATATTATACGAGACAGTCAGCTGGTCACGTGACAACGGCTACAGAGCTCCGTGCTACAGAGCGGCAGTTGCTAGCTGTTTAAGCCGCTACAGAGCTTCGTGACGCGGCTACAGACTTCCGTCACAGCTCGTCGTATCAGCAGCAGTTAGTAGATGTGTTTAGCCGCTACAGAGCTCTGCAACACCGGCTGCGGTGCTCCGCATGGTGCACCGTCAGGTCAGTGAAAGTTAGTGGTTCAGTTACCTAAGAATAGGTGACTGTTCGCCGGGTACAGAGCACAGTGAGCTGCCGGTCGTGGTGCTACGTCAGATCAGTGGTAGTTGGTGGTTCACTTTCCCGAAAATAGGTGACTGTGCGCTGTGTACAGAGCACCGCGAGCTGCCGATCATTTCAGCGGAGATTACAGTTAATTTTAGGCTAGAAAAAGTGAAAAAGATTGTGGTTTGTATTAAAACAAGGACCACGCATTTCCTGGGTGAAAGTCATTTGTTAAGGGTCAGTCAATGTGGTGCACACAGCAACAAAAAAAGTGTCAATCACACAAATGAGAGTGCTTATCTTTTCATAGCTTTTCGAATGTATGGTTCATGAGAACAGGCAGTAATAAGTCCACTGCCCCCAAGAGGTTTCAGGTTTAATTAGTGGAAAAAATGACATAACATAAACAATGGCTTATAAGATGTGCTCGGCTCAACCTTGATTTTTGATCCTTTTCCTTCAGTTGACCTTCTTTTTCTTCATTTTGTAATAACAGGTGATCAAGCAGCTGATGAAGAAGGAGTTCACCCTGGAGTTCTCCAGAGACAGAAAGTCCATGTCAGTTTACTGCTGTCCTGCCAAATCCGCCAAAGCCCCTGTGGGAAACAAGATGTTTATCAAAGTGAGTGTATGACACAAGACATACAGTACACAACAAAGAGTCTACAGCCATGCCTGCAGCTCTGCGTGGATGCACTTAAGCACAACAGTGCTTTGACCAAAATTGATAATGTCAGTATGCTAACGTGCTCATAAAGACAATGCTAACATGCGGATGTTTGGAAAAAAATGTTTACCATTTTAGCTTAGTGTGTTAGTATGCTACCATTTGCTAATCAGCACTAAACACAAAGTCCAGCTGAGCCTGATGAGAATGTAATTTAGTTATAAACCAAAGTGTTGGACAAATCAAAGTTTTTACCTTCTAATGGCATACTATGAAAAGTTGAGGGATCACCAAAGTTATTACAGTTCATCCCGAAGGAGACGTGAATTTCCAAACCAAATGTCATGGCAATCTAGCCAATAGTTGTTGTTGTAGATATTTCACTTAAAACCACATTAAAACATGTGAACTTCATGGTGGCGCTAAAAGAAAACGTCAGAGGATCACCAGAATCATTAGGATACATCTACTGGGGTCCATGAATGTCTGTACAGAATTTCATGACAATCTATATAATAGTTGTTAAAATATTTTTGTCTGAAGCAAAGTGGTGGACCGCCCATCCAATGCTGCCATCACTTATAGCAATGCCACTGGCAAAATAAATAATTTAATTTAGGGACTCTATAAAAAGTCTCAAAACAAAATAATATTATAATAAAATACCCATGCCATATAAAGCCTCCAAATTCCAAAGAAATAGTCTAAATAAAGTTAAAGTCAATCACGTCATATACATACAGTAGGCCTATACTGTAGGTTGATAATGATGTTGTACATTATGTTTACTCCGTCAACAGGGTGCTCCAGAAGGTGTCATTGATCGTTGCACATACGTCCGTGTGGGCACCACCCGTGTACCTCTGACTGACCCGATCAAAGACCACATCATGTCAGTCATCAAGGAGTGGGGCACTGGACGTGACACCCTCCGCTGTCTGGCACTGGCCACCAGCGACTCACCTCTAAGGAAGGAGGAGATGAACCTGGTGGACGCCACCAAGTTTATAGACTATGAGGTAGGTGACTGACATTATTATAACTATTACAATATCTTTATTGTGACTATTATTGCCATTGTTCATCATACCCCAACCGGCACCGTCAGACACCGCCTACCAAGATCCTGGGTCTGTCTGAGGTTTCTTCCTAAAAGGGAGTTTTTCCTCGCCACTGTCGCACTTACGCATTCATGCATGCTCTTGGGGGAATCACTGGAATTGTTGGGTCCTTGTAAATTATAGAGTGTGGTCTAGACCTACTCTATCTGTAAAGTGTCCTGAGATAATTCCGGTTATGATTTGACACTATAAATAAAATTGAATTGAAAATTGAATTGAATTGATGAAGCACAAATGAAAGACACTACAGATATGATATTGTACATAAGTACAGTATCTCATTGATGGCAGTGGATATCACTGAAACAAGTGTAGAAATGTCATTTTTTTTTATGTTGCAGTAGTTTATTGTATTGCTTGCAAGTAGCTCCAAAGGACACTAAAACCTTTTGCTTTTCCTTTTTTCTTCAGACTGACTTGACCTTTGTGGGCTGCGTTGGCATGCTGGACCCTCCCCGTAAGGAAGTCATGGGTTCCATCGAGCTGTGCAGGGCTGCTGGCATCCGTGTCATCATGATCACTGGTCAGTACACGTATCATACTTTATCATATTTTAATCGCATCGTATAAGAAAACAAGCAAAAGTCTTAACAGAAACATTTCATTCCATTCATTTTCACATACATATTTCTTCCTTCTGTTTGTTTACGTATTTTCTTTTTCTGTTCAGAGGTTACTTACACTGTTATCCCGAATTAGTTGACTTTACTAGAAATTTGCGTGGAAACCTGTTGCCTTAAACCTTAAGTTTTTACACAAGGTGAAACTTAACAGGTCGAGTTGTATTAACACAGAGCGTTACGTTGATGCAGTAGACAAATCAAGTTTACATTAGTCATCATTACTAAAAATCATTAGTAAACATAAATTCTTTTTTTCTGGAGTCATGTTGTCTAAATTAAGCATGTTAAGTTAAAGCTTTAGTGCGTAACTTTTTGATATTAATGAGCGTCCGTTACATTCAAACCATTGCCAAAGCTAGTTTACATTTATTTTTTACTCAGTAACAGATGTGATTTAAAATGTAGCAAAACAAAACATACTTAAGTAAAAGTAAAATTACAGGTTTTTAGAAATTACTTTAAAAAGTAGAAGTACACAAAAACTACTCAATTACAGTAACGCAGTAAAGTAATTGTAATTCTTTCGCACTTTCCACCTCTGATTCTGTTTACATATTTATTATTCTATTTTATATTATTTGTTCTTATAATTTCTCTGTGTATTTCTACTAAAGAATGGAGCATATATAACTAGTCTCGCTTTGCCAGACCATCCACACGCTGCGGAGCGGAGGAAGGTCTGGCTAGTCCACACAGCATTCCCGGGATGGGAGAAAAACATGCTCTGGTTTAATGGCATTTCTTTAAACCAATCACAATCGTCATGGGCGGCGCTAAGCTCCGCACGGAGCTGCTGCAAAATAGTCGTGCGAGAGAAAACTCAGATTGACAGATAGTCTAGCTAGCTGTCTGAATCACTGTGCAGAGATCTGAGGAGCAGTTAACAATAGTCCTCATAATTCCACCAGAGTTTAAAATTCCAACACAAAGAAAGCGGAAGGAAAGGGAAAATACATGCATCCGGCAGAATTTCCTGCGGCACCGGAGCAATCCCAGAAGTGGAACGTCAAAGATATAGACTAATATGTAACAAACCCACTTTCCCCCCTGGATCAATAAAGTATTTTGATTGAAACAATAAAATCTTAATTTCTGTCGTCCCAGGTGACAACAAAGGCACAGCTGTGGCCATCTGCCGTCGTATTGGCATCTTCACTGAGGATGAGGATGTCACTAACAAGGCCTTCACCGGTCGTGAGTTTGATGACCTCGCTCTACACGATCAGAAGATCGCCGTCAGAAAGGCCTGCTGCTTTGCCAGAGTGGAGCCGTCCCACAAGTCTAAGATCGTTGAGTTACTGCAAGGCTTTGATGAGATCACCGCCATGGTGAGAGGAAGAAAAGAGTACTTTGTTGTGTTCCTTGCACTGAAAATGAAATGAAACCATTTGACTCGAAATACAGATAACACAATAACTCATCTCCCTCTACCCTTCACCAAGACTGGTGACGGAGTGAATGATGCCCCCGCCTTGAAGAAGGCGGAGATTGGCATCGCCATGGGCTCTGGCACTGCCGTTGCCAAGTCTGCCTCTGAGATGGTCCTGGCTGACGACAACTTCTCCTCCATCGTGTCCGCTGTTGAGGAGGGCAGAGCCATTTACAACAACATGAAGCAGTTCATCCGCTACCTCATCTCGTCCAATGTAGGCGAGGTCGTCTGGTGAGTACATACTTGTGTGGATGGAGGCGTGCTATGATAATAACTATTACAAGAGAGACATGGAGAGGGGCCATGTCAAAACTAATAAAATGATTTGCTCTGCTTCCTCACCCCCACACTCACTCCCTCAGTATCTTCCTAACCGCTGCCCTTGGTCTGCCCGAGGCTCTGATCCCCGTCCAGCTGCTGTGGGTCAACCTTGTGACTGACGGTCTGCCTGCCACTGCGCTGGGCTTCAACCCCCCTGACCTGGACATCATGGGCAAAGCCCCCCGCTCCCCCAAAGAGCCCCTCATCTCTGGCTGGCTCTTCTTCAGATATATGGCCATCGGAGGTACAACACATTCTCACAGTGGTGTAGTCTAATTGTAGTGGGTATACTGTACTGTATATACTGTATATATTGGCCAGAATCTGCCTCTGGGGGAGGGGGCATATCATAGTGGGGGGTCTGGGTGTCCTCCTCCAGGGAAGTTTTGAGCATCAAAAACTTAATTTCCCGTATTCTGACTTTTATGCACCAATTTACGGTGGAAATAACTTTTATTGTGAAAAAGAAAAACAGATGATAATTCAAAATATATCAAAAATATAATATAAAGTATGTTGTTGCGTGTCATTGGGCATTTTTAAGTGGGTATATGGAAATCCTGGAGCTTTCTTAGTGGGTATACTGAGTACACGAGTACCATCCACATGTTTATTCACAATTTTTTTGGAATTTTGGAAAATAGTTTCTGTCTTTGGATTAAAAGGCCTCCACACTTACCAGTAATATCTCCTCCAGGTTATGTTGGTGCTGCAACTGTCGCAGCAGCTGCCTGGTGGTTCCTGTACTGTGATGAAGGCCCATCGGTTAGCTTCTACCAGCTGGTTAGTATTTAACACTATCATTTGTGTAGTTTTCCTACAAACAGTGCATCTGTGGTGCCCTATCACACAGTGGACTCCATTCAGCTGCTGGAACTGTTCATCATCCCGACTGCAGTCGACCTCACTAACAAGGTCCGGGATCCCCACAGACTCCATCTGTGGACTATTTATGTAACGTACCTGTACATTGCACGAAACTATATCTCCCTGAAGGTTTTTGCACATTCCTCAACATCTTTGCCCATCCTACACTGAAACCATAAAGCCTTCTTTTCTTATTGTTAAAACGGTTATATTGTACATATTTGTTAATTTATATTACCATTTCGTTCACATTTACTGTTTATTTTCTTTTAATATGTATGTGTTTATTTATGCACCATCCACCAGGACAAATTCCTTGTACGTGTTACTTACTTGGCAATAAATACTTTGCTGATTCTGATCTAAAACTACAAGACCTCTTTACAAATACACTTCATCTCAGCTTCTCAGAGACCGTACCAGACTTTAGTAAGATTTGATGTCTCTATCTTCTCTGCCAGTCACACTTCATGCAGTGCAGCGAGGACAATGAGGACTTTGCTGGCATTCACTGCGAGGTGTTTGAGGCTTCTCCCCCAATGACCATGGCTCTGTCTGTGCTGGTCACCATTGAGATGTGCAACGCTCTGAACAGGTCTGGCTACACTATGAACTCATACCTCCATCTGTTAATGAACAATATACGATATTCTAGCAATTTTATATCATTTTATATTCCTGTACTTTCACTTATAATGGAGTATAATGAAGTTAAAATTAGCTCCCCATCGAACAACAGCAAAATGCTTCTTTCACCTTAACGCAGAAGTAATAGTAATCCATGATATGACATATTAACATTACACATATGGGGCCATTTTTCTGTATTGAATGAGTACTTTTCTCAGATCTATAAAACAAAGGCTATCAGGATCATATGCATGCATGTAAAATATCAGGAGTATGACATTGCAACTATGATTATGATAGGAACCCAAAACACAACACAGTGAAGACACCTTCCTTCAATATTCACCATATAAATGTCAGGGCTCACATGCTTATTCATTGCATACATTTATTTTCCTACATTCACACATAGACAATCTTTTATATGCCCCCACACATTTTCAGTCTGCATTAACGTAACCCTCCGCCTTCCCATCCAACCCCACCTTTCTCTCCCCCCCCATCCAACCCCACCTTTCTCCTCCCCCCCCAGCTTGTCTGAGAACCAGTCCCTGGTGCGCATGCCCCCCTGGAGCAACCTCTGGCTGGTGGGCGCCATGACCCTCTCCATGTCCCTTCACTTCATGATCATCTACGTCGACCCCCTGCCCGTGAGTCTGGCCTCCTGCGACAAACACCCATCTCCCTCTACTCCTCCCCGACACACACTGCCTCTCCAACTTCCATGTGCTCATTGCTCATACTTAGATGACGCAGTGCTCAGCTATGGATTCTTCTTCTTCTTTTGATGCTTCAAATAAGGGTTTTCATAGTCATATGAGCTATAATGTTAACAGTATCTGTATAATTAAAGGTGCTGTAGGTAGGATTGCGAAGATCCAGGAGTTAGCCCAAAAATTTGAACATCGACAACTTCTCAGTCCCTCCCCCTTTCTGCTAAAGCCCAAAACGGTCTCCTAAGCCCCTTCCCCCCACAAGGGAGAATGAATGTGTGTGCATGAGCATTGATTGACACGCAGTTAGACGCCCTGATTGGTGCATCTGAACAGGGAGCGGTGGATTTTTGCAAATCACACTACAGGCTGTAGGTGGTGCCAGAGGAGCCGGATTCTTTTTTTTATTACCTGCTTCATGTAGTTCTACTGGAACATAGAGTCAGTTTCAGCAAATATGACAGAAAGTTAGTTTTATAAGGCTTACCTACTGCACCATTAATATATAGCAAGTTTCTCAATGGAAGTTGCATCTAGTTTGGCAGCTTTAACACGATGTTGCGCTCGTCCACAGATGATCTTCAAGCTCACTCACTTGAACATAGAGCAGTGGATGATGGTCCTGAAGCTCTCCTTCCCAGTCATCCTCATTGATGAGCTTCTCAAGTTTGTGGCTCGCACATATCCGGAGGGTAAGCTAAACATGTTTCCTTTATTCTTTATCTGTATGAGGTTTGGAGTAAAAACAAATAAATGTAAATTTACATTTCTGGAACAGATGTTACCTAGCCAGTCTGTATTAATTACATATACTGTACAATAAAAAAAACATGTCATCATATATTTACAGGTGAGGTTTATGATCCAGGGTGCAATCTGCACACCATGTATACACCTTTAGAAGAGGATTTGGAAATAACTGATGCTGGTCAAATGATTTTTGAATGTGTATGCAGCCTCAACACACTTAAAACATACATCTGTATACATTTTAAGAACACACAACTTCATTATTCTCCTTAAGCTTAATTTATAAGGAATATATGATTGATTAATGGAATGTTATGGAATAATTTACCTCCCAATGAAACGTCTTATAATTTATTTAAACTGTTATTTTAACGTCTCCTCCCTTTTTTCCAATTCCTGACACAGTTTTAATGATCTCCCACCCTCTGTCCTCTGTTCTCTGATGACATTTATCTAACTTTGCTCTCCTTGGATGCTCTCTTTCACCATTCCTTCTCTGACAATCCAGTCCTAACCCGTTTCCCCCTCCTCCATACCCTTGTAACAAACCAAGGTATTCCCGTGACTCATGCGAAGCGCTCTGCATTGTGCACATTTGTTTTGTTGAGCTTGTCTCTGTCTTGCCAATCGTTCTGGACTAATGCATTTGGATCCTGAGTGTAGTTGGGATCAGCTCGGCTGGCTGTGCATAGATCTGCCATGAACTGCCAGTAGAAATCTAATAATTGGTCTCAGCATCACACATGGTATTTGCACAGTTTGTGTTAATTGTTGGAAGCTTAAAAATGTTAGCTTTAGCTTATTTCTTACAGTAGGTTCAGATTGTAGATCCTCTGAAGTAGAAATAGTAACATTTGACTATTTAATATGATCAGACTAACATTGTGCATTTTGCTATAAAAGGTCAAAATGTTGCTGGATTAGGTTGGACTATTTCTCTAACTTTGATACTGGCACAAGGTGCGGAAGTTTTCTAGTGAGTTTAACTGGAATTTATATTATTCATCTTAATTTTATTATATTATACTGTATTTTGGCTAATTTGCAATGTTTTTTCCCCCAATATGTGGCACTGGTGATAAGCTCTATAATAGACTAAAACTTAAAATATGAAGATATGATTTGGGGAAATATGCTACAGTAGCCTAGAGAATACATCCATGCTGGACACAGGTGGATGAATGGGTTAATGTATGTATTGGATGTATTCATTTGTCCAAAAAAACGAGATGTAAAAATGAGAATTTGCTGCGTTACAGGTGTTGCATCATATTATTTATTGTCTCTAAGGAGCAGCAGAGCCTTCAGGAAGTTACTGATCGCAACCAAAAAATTATCCCACATAATCCCCCTTGTCAAAAATGTCACTTTCACATTTATGTACAAATTAAACAAACACTGTTAATTAGTGAGTTTTAGAGGTCCTGGAAGACGGATTGTGTTACCTTTGACAGAGATCGGCTAGCTGTTTGGTTGTTCTGTGCTAAGCTAGCCAGAAGCTGGCTGTAGCCTCAAAAGAGCGGTTTTATATCTATGGCGGTATTAATCTTCTCATCTAGGCAACAAGTCAACCTCAGCACACTGCCATTACCTCACAACTGACTTGCTTGTGTTTTCCCCTGCAGGGAAAGTTTAGAGGCAAAGTGCGACAGAGAGCGGCTGAAGCAGAGAGAGAAAGCTGAGACACAGAGGATGGAGAGAAAAGGCTGAGCTCCCACTGAAAGAGAGCCTGCCAACAGTCACCCGATGTGATCAAAACATCTAGTGGCATGAATACAAAAGAAAACACATAAGCCATCTGAAAATACACCAGAGGAAAGCTGCAAAATATTTTTTTCTGTGTATGTACTGAAGTTAATATATAGGTGAGTTATTAAAACTATTCTGTTGATTCTATTCTTAAAGAATAAAGATATGTATTAAAGAAAATGTGTTGTTTCCAGTTTAGTTTTTTGTATACAATGCTGTTTCCTGACAGTTCTGTTATGCAACAAAGCACAACAGGAATAATAATGTGGTCATTAACATTAAGTAAACCTGGTGTGACTGAAAACCCAAGGTCCATCGGGTCTGCAGTGGCCATTTCACCTGAGGAGGACTACTGCCAGCCAAAGAGGAGAAGAATTGTATACCAAAGCACCTTTTTCTTAAGAAAAATGCTGTTCCAAGAGTGGAGAGCTGCACACAGGGGAGGAGAGCTAATGCTATTAGCTAAAGTTACTGTCCTGACCTAACATCAGTACTCATACAAGAAAGCATGGCAGGATAACAGCAACTTCTCCATCTCTCTGTGATGTAGTCAGACACTTACAGTAACAATCTGAGCCTGTGAGTCAGTGGCAAAAACAAGCACTTTTAGTGGACATACATTGTTCACATTAGTCACTTAAGACAAAGAAAAACACTGAAATTTTGCTTTAACATAAAAACAAATATATGTAGTTTGAATTCTGACAGTTTTTGCATCTATTATCTACAAAGATCTATTATTACAATTAAAGTGCCCATATTATGAAAAAAACGTTTGCAACATTTGGTGTGTGCTAACCACTTTAGCTAATACCACATCAGCTAGCTGTTTCTCCAACTTCGGTCAGTACAAGGCAGGATTAGCCTTGAGAGACTTCTTCTAAACGAGGGCACACTTCCAACTTTGTGTGGAATACCTGCAGTGTACTGAACTAAATGTTCTATCATCTGTAAAAAGTTAACCCTTTACATTATTTAGGGGTTTTCGACCTTCCATGGCCTGTGACTCCATATTTCAGGTTAAAGTTGAATTTGCAACCACAGTATTAAGATTTCAAGATCATGCATGTTTTTCCAAATAAATGTAAAATTATCAAATTATACAGTACAATAAATCCTATTTTATTAAATGATATAGTGTAAAGAAATATATTATTATGCATATCAATCTTATAAATCTTCTGTGACCCCCTTTTACATATTAAGCGACTCTGCATGGAGTTTGGAGTCCAGGGTTGAGAAACTTAAAAGAAGGATTTAATTATGAACTTAACAGGTTGAAGAAAAGACTGTTAGCTTCTGTCCTAATCCACAATCATTGATTAGCTTGAAGTCTAAAAGCTGGTGTGGTTGTGGTAAGAACAGGAATAGTTAACAATGCTAAACTAAATTAATGTGTATATAATACAAATCACATCTCAAATGCAGTTCATTTAGGAGTTTCTACTTTGTATCACTATTATTTATTTTTGCATTGTGATCCGTTGAAGATCTAAAAAAAAAAAAATGATTGCATAGTTTGCATATCAATTACTGATACACTGTTTGTTGGACTGTTGAGTGTTTTGCTGGAGTCATGTCAGTTTTAACACAACACATTCACATGTGTATTAGTACAGGAATAAAAGTGTTACTTACTAGATGTAAGAAAAAGGGAATGTGAACTCTTTTTTTTGTTTTTTTACTACAGTATCCCCAAAGCATTATTGGTTCATCAAAAATCACTTTGGTCGCTAAGTAGCAGTTTCGGTCATTGACACTGAACCATCACCTCTGATCCAAACACAAAAATTATGTCTCTTTAGGAATATCCATCAAATGTTAGAAGTGCTAGCAGCACCAGCTGTGATAATCCCAGTGGTCACGACAGTATTTTGTGTGGTGATGGTTAGTTGGTCCTTATTGGTCACTGTTGAGGTCTTTTATCTTGGCCTGGGCTCTTTGGTTCCGATGGGACTCTCTAAAACTCACGAGGCGTCTGCAGGCGAGGAACTAGCTTCACTGACTCCCTCCTCCAGGATTTCCCTGACTTGTTCAAGACTCTCAGCCTGCCGTATTACCTCCAGCTTCACCTGAAGGGGGACAGAGGGGTCACTGAAACGGCCATTTGTCATTGATATACTGTATATGGAACTGATTTGTTCCAGTTATCTGCAAGTGCAAGAAAATGTTTTACCAATTTCTTTCACTCTGGATTTTCTTTAACCATCACTGCTCCGATCAAGTTAACTGTCCATTGTTTCTTACCTGAAGTGACTGGGAGAGCTGGACAAAGTCTCTCTGGACAGTCTGGCTGGTGTCGACCTGGGAGCGCAGACTGATCACTTGGCTACGCAGCTCCAGACACTTTTGATGCAGGGCCGCCTGACGGCCACAGAGAAAACCGTCAATTTAAGTGTCGGATTTGAAAATGTATTACTTGGCAACTCCTAGTGGTATTATTAACAAAAGTTACACTCAAGCGACTGAAAACTATATTTTTATCGAGGAAGTAAAATATGAGGTGTACATGTGCATTTCTTAATTCATTTCCCTTAAATGAGGCCAATAATGGAGTTATTATGTTGCAATCAGCTGAAGAAGGCCACAAGAAAGTGTTTGAAATGGGAAATATGGTTAATAATGCTTCTGGATTAGCATTTCTGAGAACGAGAGCAACGCACTACAGACATGATTCATCACCAGTACAAATAAACAGCACTACAGACTTCACAGAAACAGCAGTTAACTATGCAAGCATCGGCAGTAACAATAAGTTTAGTGCTAAAAGCAGGTTGGATTTACTTTCTCAGTACTGAGGGTCTTGTTGGTGCTCTGCATATGAGACAGTGCCACCCGCAGGGCTTCCAGTTCGGTGTGACAGGCCAGCAGTTCAGCCTGCAACTGGTCCTTCTGAGCCTGTATCCTCTCCGTCTCTGTCTTCAAACTGGAGAGCTGCACTGCACACACAAACAAGGCTGATTATAATCAAGGGAAAATCCCAGTTTATTACAAATTGGCTCTCATTTTCTTAGTTTGACCATCTTTTCTATAGACCCTTTGCACGTGATATCACGCTCTACTCGCGCGAATTATGAACGCCATGACGGACGGCAGAAGAGCTATGCTCTAGACGGACGGCAAGTCAAACGTGTTCGCTCATATAATAAAATGGTTATTTCTTGTTGTGCAGTGGGCTTCCGTAGGCTTTGTGTTATGTCTGGTTTGAGTCATTGTGTTAACAAGGGGAACACACTTTAAGGTTCCTTCGATATTTAATGTATCACAAACTGGCCCATATTAAATCACTCTTAACGTAGCGCTAGCTAACTATTAGCCACGTAATGCTAGCTGCCTAAACCGCTTCTATTTAGTTAGGTTAGTGAAGTTTAATTATCTTAAAGCGATAACAACAACAGACCACACCGACTCCGTTTGTCTTCGTATTTGAATGGTGCACAACTTCCCTTCAGTTTCACTTTATGTGGCTCTTTTGGGAGTTTGTCTTTGCTGCCGGCCGCAGACTTTGCATGGAGCTCAACAGGCGATTGCTAGCTAATGTTAGCTTCCAAGATAACTTGTGTTAATTATACTCGAAGTCAGCTGTTGAAATACACTAGCCTGCTCAGAGGTTGCCTTTAATACGAAGGGAAATTCAAATGTTAGTACAAGTTATTCACATTTACAGTTTGATCGTGATCTGTCGTGTGAGTCAAAGCTGTGTTATAGTGTAGTTGGCTTGGCTCAGAGGGCAGCTAACGCCATAATCCTCGATGTGTTTAAAAGCTTTGAGATCAGCACCAGTGTATGGGGATACCCCGTTTACCACATAGTGGTACAGATCGTGTGGACTGAAGTCGGGCATACTCGGCGATTTAATGAGGTCTGTGAAAACGGAGGGAGGAAGAAGGTAAGGGTCAGTATCCAATCCTGCTATCTCCAACTTCTCCAAATACCGCTCTTTGTGAGCACCTACCAGATGCCCTACCTCGACCGATAACGGCACGACAACTTGTTGATCAATAGAAGAAGCCATAAAGAAGAAGATAGTATTATTATTACAGTTTATTTAGTGTTATTTAATGAAACTAATGAAACTTTCCGCTCGTCTACTACACTGTTTAGCTTGTGCTTCCGGTGATTCTGCTGTCCGTCATGGCGTCGTCACGTGTTTGCAAAGGGTCTATTGGTTATGATAACACTGTACTCACCAAGGTTAAAGGTGAAATGTAACCCTACACCAGTCACAAGACCAAATCATTGGCTAACCAGAGTAATAATAAAGCATGAGTTGTTCACTCACCTTCTAAAACCTCTGATGAAAGTAGTTGAGAGCAGGCAGGAAGAAAGGGAGAAAGGAAGAATAAAACATGGTTCAGTGCCAAGACAGTCAGTGTTGCAAACCTCCCCTAAGTATGAATAATATAATCCACGGACCGTTCTCCTCTGTCCGGGTGTCCAGCTGCTCCCTCAGGTTGACAATCTCAATGCGAAGACGCTCCTCACAGTGCACCCCCTGTAGGTTAGGGGTCAACAGTCAACACACTGACACCACAAGCAGGAGGTACACATGCAGTAACTGCCTGCTGCTGCAAGGCTGTGGAGCAATAAGGCTGAACCATTACCATTTGCACAAACACTACGTGTTCCCCTGTACTGCAAGACTTTTCAAATTATGGAATATATATTATGGAAGATTTTAAACTACCAACAACCAACTACTTCCAGAGCCAGCCAGGCCACTGACAACTTGGTTATAAAATTGAACCTCCAAAGTTGACAAAAACACATTCTTATGGTAAATTAAGTAAATATGTGAGCCGTTTTAACTATTTAAGGTCATCCCAACAACTATCCAAAATGAAGAAAAGCAGAAACTAACTAAAGGGAAGTCACATGAACAAACAGGTTTCTGTTCCCTTTGCAATGCTATGCAAAACTACACGTCATTCTCATTAACTCACTGGATGTGAATAATGTCAAATACATTATTTTTAAGTTTGCTTTCCTTGCTGCA
This sequence comes from Sander vitreus, assembly GCF_031162955.1. Taxonomy (NCBI): domain Eukaryota; kingdom Metazoa; phylum Chordata; class Actinopteri; order Perciformes; family Percidae; genus Sander; species Sander vitreus. Next base: position 22,275,788 of record NC_135869.1, on the reverse strand, counting down.
GCACTCGTGAAGCAGATATACTGTCAATGAAAAACCTTGAACAGTAATCGTACCTGCAGTGTTGCTGGAAATGATGAGCTGGACTCTGGTCCCTCATCATCAACCTCCTCTCCTTTCAGTCTGGACAGCTCACTGCACACCTTCCTCTGGGAAAAGGATAACTCTGCCTGGACACACAAATGCAGATTTTAACACATACGCCTAGTGAATAACGTGTTCACATGCAGTGCACTAGGGTTACACATTAATGGCAAAAATACCATTTAAGAGCCACCGCTTTTCTGTTCTTGGCATCTTTCCATTTTAAATCAAGACCGTTAAAATAAAACTACCCATAAAAAGGAATTTGAAAGTTCAATGTGTACGCTTATTCTCTTTATTGCAGAATTAAGGTTAAAAAGATCAACACCACTCTTAAGTCTGTATGGTTAATATGTAGCTGGAGCCAGCAGCTGGTTAGCTTAGCTTAACATAAACACCAGAAAAGGGGTGAAACAGCTAGCCTGGCTGCCTCCAAAGGCAAGTATTTCTAAAGCTCACTAATTGACAAGTTGTGTCTCTTTTTTTGTAATCTGTCCTCACCCTAACAGAAATGTAAAAATCAAAACCTCTAAAACCATAACTTATTGTTTGTAAACTTCCTTTTTTTTTATGGCTGGTAGGTCGATTTTGTTACCTTTGGACAGAGCCAGGCTAGCCGTTTCCCCAATGCTAAACCAAGCTAACTAGCTGTATAGACATGTACGTGGTATCGATTTCAAATCTGGTCAGGAAAGCAAATAAGTGTATTTCCCAAAATGTTGAATTCTTCCATTAAGGGAAATGACGGTCTTTGACGCAATCTCACACGCTCTGTAGGATCGACATCATATCACTCACCAGCCGACTCTGGACGGCATTCTGTGATTGGCTAAAAGATTTCTGCAAATCCTGCAGGAGGGCCTCTGAAGTGTGGACCTGACACTGGAGCATTGATACCTGAACACACACAAACAAATGAACATGTGTTTAAGACTGCACACATCATATCCAGTGTGCGAATGGCTCACTCTCTATACACTCACTGCTGTATCGCTACACTCTGAGCAGTGCTGCTCACCTGTTTGTGTGTGTGGTTGGTCTGTGTGTCCAGTTCTCTCTCCAGCTCCTCCTTCTCAGCCTGCAGCCGACTCACCTCTCCTCGCAGCTCTGACACCTGCCCAACACACCACACATTCGTTACACCGCAAAGTCTGTCTACGGGGAAGCTTTGGGTCAGATTCAAAACTTGCCGCAATTAATTAAAATTGCACAGATTGTAAGGATGTTTTTTCTATTGCTATACAATGGCCTGAATGTTCTTCTTTTCTAAAAGTGAAAAAACCTGACCTTTGATATCATAGTTTTAAATTGGTACCTGAGAATTTAGTGCATCCCAGTCGCCGTGCGTGACCAGCCGGTGTCCGGCCGGCGGCAGGTAAATGGCTTCAGGCACTAAAGTTCCTGTGGACACCAGAGAGTCGGTGTCTTCCTGAGCGTGGAGTTTTCTGGGAAGAGAGGGCGTGTCTAAGGAGAAGGAGGACAATGAGGCCGAGTCGCAGTGCCGCAGTGAAAAATACGCTTCCGTTGTAGGCGGCGTCCCTTCTCCCTCCGCCACCGACGTCTCGAGCTCCGCTAATTGGTTGTGCCTCCTGTCCGTTGACCCCGTGGCTTCGGCCTCGGCCAGGCTGTTGGTGATCGATGACGGGGGTTCATTGCTGGCGACTTCTGCATCCATCCTGCCTTTCCTTCCACTGATCTAACGGGTAGAGAAAAACAAATGCTGGGATTAAGTCCATAACATTTGGAAACAATTTCTTTTTTGGGGGGGGGGGAGAGAGACACAAAATTAAACACAGACCATGTTGTGTCCACTGCCTCTTCTCCACTCCAAAGGCTGAGACTGAAGGACAGATATCCTGGCCTCATACTGCGCTGCTGTCTCTGTAAACACAACAGAATCATAAAATAATTATTTAAGCCTCCAGTCTGATGAACGATATCCTGTTTGCCTCAATAGTTCCCAAATACAGCTCAAAATACTTTAAAAGGGTGTAGCTGCATTTGAGATTACATTCAGTTTTATTGGCAAGACTTTAAAGTTGAACTTTTATTGTTTTAAAAAGGGGCATAACTTACCTTAGATGTACAGTAACTGTTTCCCTGTCCCTGACCTTTTAGGTTATTGAATACCTTGGATACATGCCAACATTTTAGTTGGCTCATTCTGAGCTTTGTATTAAATGATTGATCAATACTATTGATTGAAAGTCAACAGGGTAATTCATGTTTTTTTAGTCATTTGGCCTCAATTAGAAACACAATCAGGAAGCAAAAATGAAAACCAAAAAACATTGAGCTGTTTAGTTCCCTTAAAAAATAGGTTTTTATCATGAATCATGAAAACCTATCCAATGGCGATCCAAATTATTTAGGCTGTTTGTTTTTTTTTCTCCTTACAAAAGTACCACACAAAAAATATGTTATTAGACCATGTGCACACAAGGCCTGTCCCAAACACACCTTGCTTATTACACACACATGTACACATGAAGGCCCAGCCAAACACACACTGACCTCTGAGAGCCTCCTGCAGGGACTGGATCTCTTGATCACATTGTTTTTGTAGCTCTGTCAGTTCCTCCTGTTTGCTCAGCTCACAGATCGTCGCCACGCCCTGCCAGTGTTCGGCCTGAGCTCGGCACTCGGCTAGCTGGGCCTGCAGGCTCGCCACTGAAAATGATTAACAGGGTGCTGCGTTTTGCCTTCATTACTTTGTTTTGAGACCGTTTGCATCAGTAAGGATAGAATCACGCAAATATGGGAAACACAACCAAAAGGAATCTGCATTACTAGCAATCGGACAAAACCTGTAAATACCTTACTATTAGATAAGAAGAGAGCTTTGCAGGACGCAACTCGAAATTCTTTGCATACTTTAGTTTTGTAAAGCTATGAAGCATGTTATGTCATCCTTGTTAGGCGTGTACATAGTAGATTGACAGAGCTGTCTGAAAGATGCATACACATCCTTTAAATATATAGATCATCCAGTCATGTAATAGTGTATGTGAGTATGTGTATTTTGAATGACCCCACCTGACAACATCCTTTATTGTTTGAGTGTAAGCCAGGGAACATATGACCAATTGATTACATTGTTTAGTACACTGGGCGATCAATAAGGAGAATGAACCATGATTCAAATGAGTAAATTGTTAAATAAACTAAAGGCAAAGTCGCTATACATGCAGTTTAGTGTCACAAATTCCTCATACAATGTCCTACATGCAGTTTAGTGTCCCAAATTCCCCATACAATGTCCTTAATTATGAACCTGCTAAACCACCTGTGCTACCCTAACCCTACCCTTAAACTATCTCAAATAAGACCCTCATTATTTCGGACACTCAGTTTTTGGAAAATAATTTGTGACACTAACCTGCACGTAAGCCGGCAAAGTCCCATGGACTCTACTGCTGTAAGTGTAAAAATAGTAATTATAATTACAAATATTTATATACTTTGTCTTTTCTTCTGATCTTACTAAACCCCAACATGTAGAAACAAAAGTGTTAAACACTCTGTTTGCCACAAACCAGGCTCACACATTTGATGAAGACAAAATACTTAAATAACCATAAAGCATTGCCATGGCACCCAATAAGAAGTCAATATTTAGCTTTCTTTGACTATTGTTGCTGAAGCAGAGCTGAGGGTCAAGTCGTCTTATGTTGGACAACTTTACAGCAACACTTGTTGCTTTGGTAAACATGTAGCAAGGCAAGGGACCTAAAGTTGCTAACGTTACAATGCTACTACCGCAACAGGATTGTCTCGAAAAGTAAGACCCAGTTTGGATACAAGTAAATTAAGCTAAAGTGTTGACGTTAGCTAGCTGCTAGCAGCGCCCGTTCATTTATATGGTTAGCAGCGATGCTAATAGGCCGGGTATCGATTAACTGACCAGAGCTGCTTCACAATCAACAGGTTTCACTGGCAGTGAAGACAGGCAACGCGTTAACGTCAATGTTTACTTAAATTCAAACTGTAAAAAGGTCAGTATCACCTCACAACCAATCTCGTTAGAAGTAAAGCAGATTAAAGTTTAATGTTGCTGTTTGTATTAACGTTACCTGTGTCTTCAGTCTTGGAGCTCATCTTTTCGTCAGACAGAGTTCACCTGACGTCTATCAAAATTCCGACAATCCTGTCGGAGTCATTTTGTACTTAAGCACCCGAGCTTTGCTGTGAAAATTATCGACGCGGTGTCAACTTCAGGAAACAACTTTCCCCGGTCTAAGCCTACGGAAATCACGTCAACATCCTTCCTGTTCAAATGCCTTTCCCTGTTTGCGTTTGACTTTTAGTTTTTTACTTTTTTTTAATGTTGAATAAATACCAAGAAAATTGGCCACACGTTTGCTTTTTGTAACTGCCACACCCTGGACATTAAAGTGCTCATATTATGCTCATTTTCAGATTCATAATTGTATTTAGAGGTTATATCAGAATAGGTTTACATGGTTTAATTTTCAAATAACGCCATATTTTTGTTGTACTGCACATTGCTGCAGCTCCTCTTTTCACCCTGTGTGTTGAGCTCTCTGTTTTAGCTACAGAGTGAGACATCGCACTTCTATTCCATCTTTGTTGGGAGTCGCACATGCAGTACCTAGGGACCGGGTTGGCTACTACCTCTCTTAATACATCAATGGCATGGCTACTACCCAGCCTAGCAGCTAGGTGAGCATTAAAACATGTTACAAAGTGACGCACGTTCATCACGGAAGGAAAGGCTGGAATACAATAGAGCTGTTTGGAGCATTGATGTATTAAGAGAACGTTTGGAGCAGTTTGTGAACAGTGTTTTCCCCCTAAATAAGGATACCATCTAGTGGAGGAATACTTATATTGGGGAAGATCAGCTGTTAATTTGAACAAGTCCAGAGTCACCTAAACACTTCTTGGCATTTTAAGTTATTTTATATTTTGTTACCATATTAATTCCGAATGGTATGTTATGACTGCTCTCAACACTGATAAAATGACCCTTTGAATGTTACCTGAAGTCTGAAAATCCTTTCAAAATAGAGAGGGAATGTATTGATAAAAGAAAATACGGCATACCACATCTTTCTTTTTTTAGAGTTACCTGCATTTTATTTATTCCCTCTTTTGAGTTTTCTCTAAAAGTGAAAAGGTCAGTGTGAAGGCAGGGTACTCTGTCCTTTAACATCTTGAGATTTTGCAGGTGAGCAGGTCAGTCAGTCATGGATTATCTTGTAAGGGGTTATGCTTGATACAATTTTTAACAGGCTAGAATCGTCTCTTCACAGCTTACTTTTTGGAGAAGCTCTGTGCAGGAAGAGGAGCCTGTTGCGTGTTATCAGCTTTGCCCTATAGGTCAATTTTCATACCGCAAACTGATAATGATGTGAAGTCCTCTGTTGTACTTCACAGAGAAAATGTTATGTAATCATGTAGTGCATGTGCATGATATATAGTGATGCAAAAAGATTAATATCATGCGTTCAACAACTTAAACTAAAAATAGTTAACTTTAGAGGTACTTGATGTTAATCACCCCTCTTCTACACACTATTAAGTGATTAATACACTTAATCTGTTTTACATGACAAGTCAAATAATTCATAAAGGTGTTGAAAAACAAGCTCAATATTAACCTTGAAACTGGGAAACTGTATTTTATTGGCAGCAGTCTTTTTGCACCTGCTTCCTTCGATTGACAAAGGCATGACTACACACGGTTTATAGTTTCCTGCGTTTGCTTTTCAATGAAAGAACTACACAAGATCTGAAATAACTGTTATGAAATAGTTATTAAACTCTGGTTACTGCAGAATCCTCACATCTGCATGATGTGGGTCTATTCATAGAATTGATCCGATTTGACTATCTAGCCCCGACTCTTACATTCCTCTCTTCGATTTTCATTGCTTCATCTAGAAATCTGATATCTAGGGCGGGATGCTTCCTGCCTCTGCTTTATCCATCTGCAGTGCAGTCAGTGTGTGACAAGAAAAAAAAAAAAACTGAAGCAGAGAATACAAGTGGAGAAGAAAAATGGGCATACATGTGTGTATGAACCCTTTACAGGTTATGTGTACTGTATATCTTGACCTCCAACTGATGGAAATCAAGATATAAAGTATATTCTAAAATGTGGCACTCAAGACACCAGTCCACCAGAAGCAGACATTTGCTTTAGAGACTGTATTCAAGATCTTCAGGCCTGTGCCTGAGAAATGTTAATCCAACCCAAGAGTCAAGGAATTTAGAAGTACAAAGAAATGCACAAAATTTGTCCAATTTCTTGTTCCAAAAATCTCAACCTCTGAACTCAAACTTAAGAGCCTCATCACCACCTATATTGAACAGTTTTTTTTTATTGAAGTCATTTGTAATTAAAACATGGTCACAATGTAGAACAGGAAAAAACTAAAATTAGATTTTGTCATTAGTAAAATGTTTGATTGCTGGATATTTACTTCAATAACAACAGTTGTGCAGCTAATTGAATAGCCTACATATTAGCTAACATAGACATTCATGATGTGAAGTGGATTAATACCAAAAGAGTAACTTCATGACATCGAAGTGGCCAAAGTCCTGTATAAAATGCTGGTGAAAGTTCTTATACAAAGCAACTCATGTTATACCAGTGCTATAGCCTATGCCATTTAACCAAAATACAATTTCTCTGATAAAGGAATATTATAAATAGTTTGCAAATATCTTAAAGTGGTAGAAGCCTGAATTCCTTTGACTGGAGCAGAGGCACAAAATACATGTATATAAATGCTCACAACAAATATGTGATCAGTAACAAAGGCTCATTTGTAAACACCAATCATCTGCAGGTAGTGTGGTTTTACTAAGTGAACGGGCTTTATAGTATCCAAAAGCACCAGATCTTGGATGGGTTTCTACGTGTGTACCATGTGCTTATAATTGACATCCGCACACGTCAACAACATTAAGTGGTAAGAGTGACATGACGGCTGGTGTGAAACCTTGGCAAAGCTTTTATTTTATTCGGTCCAGTGTCGTCAGTGCGGGGATGTGAATCATTGTGTATACATCTGTCTGTCTTTACAAGTCCATGTCCTGATCGCTGACACTCTGACGAAGGTATTCTTCATACAGCTTTTTCTAGAGGGAAAGAAAAGACAGTTCAACACTCCTATACTGCCTTTCTATTGCCAGTATCATTTCAGAGTTACACACACGCACGCACGCACACTACCTTTTTGGTCTTGACCACCTCCTGAACGTACTCCAGCTTCTCCTGCAGTTGCCTTTTCTGTTTGCCTGACAGAGTTGGTTGAGTCCTGCAAAGGATTAAAGGGAATTTGATGACGTGTTAACATACGAGCTGATAAAATGTGAAAGTTGCTTTTTATCCTTTGTCAAGGGCAGTGCTGTAAATCCAGCGAGAGTCCAAATCGCATGCCGCTTCTTAACATAGATTATCTTCTTGATTCCACAGACAAAAAGTGTCACCGCTGGAGTAAAATACTATAGGCAAAAACATAGTGCATGTACTAGAGGGCTGCAACTACCAATTATTTTCATTATCAATTAAAATAGTTATTTTTGCAATTAATCAAAAATGGAGAACATATTGAATTTATTATAAACATAAGACAAAGAAAAGGAGCAAATCCTTACAATCGACAAGCTGGAACTAGAGAATATTTGGCATTTGTTGCTTGAAAAATGACATTAAGTAGTTGGCAATTCTTTTTGCAAGTTGCACGTGTCCATGGAGAAAGCTTTTTCTTTTTACATAAAATAAAAAATATTACAATAAATGAAAATGGTGGCTTTACAGTAACAGTATAGAAGCAGATTCAGCATCATCAGACGGAATACCGTCATGGATCGGGGATATTATTCTCCTACCTGAAGGAGAAGCGTGCGATGATGAGTAGGAGGAAGGAGAGAAGGACCATTCCGCCACAGCCGTAAAGCTGCTGCTCCATAGAGAGGGACTCAAACATTGTCACTACGGGAGTCTGTAGATTACAAGAGCAGCTAAAAAAAATCAGACTTGAGAGCTTTACATGTGGACGACGACTACAACACAACAGCACAATGGTGCACTCGCTTGAACGCTCACCAGGTAGAGTGAGAGTGTCACTGTGCCCTCGCGGCCCAGAGCCACCTCCAGCAGCTCCTTGGACAAAACGCCCAGCACCAGTAGCGCCATGAGAGCCAGAGGGACGCTGAAGCCCAGCAGAGTCAGCAAGCAGCTCTTACAGCGCGCCCGTCGGTTCCTAACACTGGTCTCCCTGTGAGAGCAGAGGGTCAGGGTTATACTCCGAGGGTGTAACGGACATTTCTCCCCCCCCCCACACAATTTCCAGTTTACAAACTTATGGTATGTAATTTAGGACCGTGGTAACCCAGGTCTCATTCAGGTCAGCGTTCAACGTAACCTCATAACCTGTCTCAGGCAGAGCAGTAGTTTAACTCTGTCTCCATAGAAGACGGGAGACAGAACAGCTGTATGGTAAGTGCTGCCATCCTGCAAAGGTAACGCCTCCAGCATGAGTTTAAATACACCTTCAGGAAGACAGGAAGGTAAGATGGGATGGCACCCACACTGTACTGTGTAATCCTAATTTGTCCTCAATTGAGATTTCAAAACATTCTTTTGTGCAAGTTATCAATGTCTCCCGAACATTCACTTATATGAATACAATTTGTGCTGCTCCTGAGTTTTGCCTTAACACCACTCATCTGGAACATCTGCACAGGACTAGGCTTACAGTCGGGATAAATAGGAGTCAATGAAACTGTAAAAATGCAAAAAAAAGTAACCTGACCTAGCTCCTGCACACACTGCTCTAGAATCTAGTTAAATACTGCGTACTTTATTTTTTTTATTTTTTTTACTACTGCATCAAAGCATGCCATTGTGAAAGGAATGAAACTGTATTGTGTTCTGTAGCACAAAGGGTGTCTGTGAGTTACCTGTCGTTACTCAGCGTATCAGTGATGGCCTCGCTGATGAGCTCACAGTCCTTCTCCAGGGAGTTGAGTGTATTCTGGACTGTTTGGTTAATGGTTTTCTCGATGGCGCGACACACCTCCTCAATCTGGTTTACACAGCGACTTGGCTGAGACCAAGAACAACAAATTACAATGTGCACCCGTCAGAAACTTTATATATTTATATACTATATATTTTATAATTACGATATTTATACTAATTGGAATGGAGGGAGCAGAGACATGTGCCTAGAAAGTGTACAATCGTCTAGAGCTAAAAGGAAAGCGCAACCCTTACCTTATTTGGATTAGGAATGTAGATGGTGGGCATGTCAAAACCGCATTTGTTGAGTCCCGGTCGCTTGCAGAGCTCCTGGACAATCTGCATCATTACTCTCTGAGGCAGCCAGTCACAAAAAGACAAGTCAGAGGGACAGAGTACTCCTTTTGAGTATATATAGACAATAGCTAGTAATTCTGTTAAAAAAGTCCTATATTTTATGAAAGTGAATGTCCATTTACTTGTGTGTTCTGTACTCGTACACACTTTAAAACCTGCACTGGTAAAGACACTTACCAGCAGCTCTAAACTACCCACAAAAAATGTGGAAAACGCTGGGGAAGAACACATGAAGAGGACTTGTTCTATTTTAGGTTTTCGTTCCTACTGGAGAGGCCTCAGTCTGACAACACCAGTGTATGTTTTTAAAATTGTTATACATGTTGAAAGTCCTTTTTCAACTTCTAAAAAGCAGTTCACATTAGAAGAGAGTGGGCTATGTACTTTTCTGTCAGTCTGACAGTCCAAGCTTTTACAAGCTTTTAAAATCGAGCGGTTGCTGTTCATACCTGTCGGTCCGACTCCCCCCCGGCCTCGTCAGCCTTGCTCAGGTAAAAACGCAGTCGATCTCCGTGTCTCTCATTCAGGTTCTCCACAATGTTCAGGGTGCGCTTGCACAGAGCCTGACCCATTGGGTCAAAGAAGACCAGAATCAGGTCACAGAGATCACCTGAGAGTGACAGTGGGAAGGATCATTATTTTCCACAACAGATTGAACCCCCTGTTACAAATTGTCTAAGTAAGTACACATAACAGTATTATTCTTACTGTAATAATAATTATTCTTACTTATTATAAGCTTCTCTTCTTTAGAAATTTGTTACGGTCTTCAATTGTTTTATTTGCTTCTCATTTAGACAGACGTTTGTATCATGTCACAGTTTCATCATAACTCAAAGTTCAATTTTCAAAAATCAAAGTTAGCTCACAAAAGGAAGTGGTAAGAGAATCTGTTGGGAAACCTGGAAAAAGCTCACTAATAACCATGGCCTGGGGCTTTTTGAGGCCAGTATTTCACATCGACTGGAGGAATCACAGAATCAACAAATGTTGCTCCCCTTATCTCGTATTATTTTTACAATACCATTTCAAATAACGCCGTGTCACAACACCAGCTTCAATAAAAGCTTTCGTGGGACCCGTGATAACTAGAGTTCAACAACAGACAAGGTAAGTTTGTGGCAACTCACCCAGCCACATGATAACCTCGTCCACGTCAAAGGGATACTTCATATCACCATCCACCAACCCTGGCGAATCCACAAACGTCACCAGGCTGAACCGCTTCTGTCTTGACGTGCAGATCTCTGTGCTCAAGTACTCGGAAACACCTAGAAATCAATTCAAGAATATTGGAAAATGTGGGTGAAAAACGGGTAGGACAGCAGATGTTTATACTTTAACCAATAATGCTTGATACTCATCCCTTAACAGTAAAATAAGACATGATTAGGGGTGTAAGGAGAAGAAGAAAATCGATACACTTGAGTACTGCGATATTTTATTTTGCAATACTGTATTGATTTTCAAAAAGGCAATATCGATATTTAATTTTTTCATGTAAGACAGTGGTTCACGTTTATGTTGTAACCCCCTACCGCTAGATCTCTATGCTGAGACGCACCACTAGTGTCCTTGCCTAACAGTTTCTAGCAGTGCCTGACTTTTTCTAGAAGCTAACAATGTAGCTATGGCTGAACTTTGGCCTACTTTAGCATATAAACATTTGCTCACTAAGAACCTGTGAACCACAATCCCAAACTGGCAGTTTGATTTTCTGTGTACTGAATTGTTTACCTAAAGTAAACTTCTTTGACTTGTATGAGCATCATGTATTTTTTATTTTTTTTTAAATATTAGTTTTTCTAAAATTATACTTTAAAAAAAATCCCAATATATCGCCTTACGCACAGTATCGAAATATATTGCAATATATTGAATCGTGACCCACTTGAATTAAGTTCTTACATTTGGCTTAAACACAATTACAGCACAATAACCTGAACGCTTGTCTGAGTAACACCTCATAAACATCGGTTTATCTTCCACAAGACTAGCGATTGTGGGGCTCATGGCTGTATCAGTGTTTTCAAAAAGGACCAGAGGTGCGAGGGTGCTGACACACTGATTTTGTTGCTACATCCAAGTCATTGTCAAATGGACAAAACAACAAAACAGCAAATCTCTATCAAAATGCTGGGAATTTGGGAACGGATCAGTGTGGCGGCAGTCTGAGGGGAGACAAAGTGCATCATTGTGGTGAGTCTTTAGAACAGAAGAGGGATGGACTGTGATTTGAGCTGAAATCTCACCTTTGAACTCTTGCAGAGGCTTGAAGTGTGGATATAGATGAAGGGTGGCATTTCCCTAAAGTAAAACAGAACCAGATCAGTCGGTGATAGTTTGTGAACCAGGTATCAGGAGCTCCAGAAGAACTGAAAACTCTAGGAACTAATTCAAGTCAATGTAATGAGTCATCATGAGGAAGGACTTAAAGTGCTCATATTATGCTCATTTTCTGTTCCATCTTTGTTGGGAGTCGCACATGCGCAGTAGCTAGGTAAGGACTACTACCCAGTCAGATGCAGAGTATGAGGGCGTTCCACGCTAGCAGCTAGGCGAGCATTATAACGCGTGTTACAAAGTGACGCACATTCGTCACGGAAGTAAAAGCTGGACTACAATAGAGCTGTTTGGAGCAGTTTGTGAACAGTGTTTTCTGTTGAAGATGGTAAGTGCCTTTAGGGTGGACTTTGGGCTTTTTCACTTTGTAAACCCATAACGTGCACAAAAAAAAGATATATAACACAATAAAGGAAAGGGGAAAAGCCAAAAAGCATAATACGAGCACTTTAAAAGGGGTGATAGAATGCAAAGCCAATTTTACCTTGTCATAGTTGAATAACGACAGTTTGGGAGGGTAAATAGGACATACATAGTACCTCAAAATCCCATTGACATCCCTTTCCTCTGCAAATCTCACAATTTGAAACTGCCTCTGAAAACGTGCGAATCTTAACGACGCTCATAGTTGACGTCAACTATGTGGCTGTACCTTATTTGGCTCTGGTCTCTATCTTTGTCACGCCCCAACATTTACATAGGCTACACCACTGATCTGAGATCAGGTAGTCTTCTGAATAGGTTGCGCAGATCTCAGAAATTGTATACATTGTTCATCTGCTATTTTATCACTAAATTCACTTCTGAGACTTTTTTTATGTGAGAAATCAACTATGGACGGTGCTGCCTGGGTTGCTGCCTCGCCGCCCGGCCTGTCCTCCTTCACAGACCCCGGCCCACTGTGAGCTAGATAGAGCTCCGTCACGGCTGGCAGCTCGCGGTGCTCCATACCCGCACAAAGTCACCGTTTCTGGGTTACTGGACTACCAAACGCCGCTGCCCTGACAGAGCTCCAGGGCCTGCAGTAGCTGCTCTCCCTCCCCTCTTCCTGCTAAATGGCCGGTGTGTGTGAGTGAAAGCGCGGTCAGCGAGCTTGTTACACCTGCAATCTCTTACCACAGGTTCCAGTTAATCTTATAATGGATATGTGTGTTGAGTTATCTAAACAAACGATCGGGGAAATAAACGCCTCTTGTCCACAAGTGAGCTGGATGGAGCGCTATCAATGAGAGCTAGCTTGCCTCCTCCTTTTCAATTCACAAAAATGCATTAAATTGAAATCGGACAAAAATGTTAGCTAATATTTGTAAGACCTTAGGGTAGCTGTGATATACATGCTGTGACGAAATTCAAAGTGTAAATATACTATAGTTATGCCGGCAGCTGGCCAGCTCCGCGGAGCCCCGGTAGTCCAGTAACCCAGAAACTGGTGACTTTCATTGGGTACGGAGCCCAGCAGGCTGCCGCATTCTCATCAGACTGTGTGGAGCTCCTGAAGTCCAACACGTCTTACCAAATTTGCAATTAGTCATAGATTTTCGTAAAACGGCCCATATTTGAGCTCTATATAGTTGATTTCGCACATAAAAAGTCTCAGAAGTGAATTTAGTAATGAAATAGCAGACAAACAATGTATAACCTTGCAGTGTCTGAAATATGAGACCTGCTGTCTCGTCTCCAATGTATGTGGTTCGCTCAAACCAATCAGTGTGCAGCTCATCTAAATATTCATGAGCATACCATATTTGGAAGAAAAGCTCTTGTTCCAAATAGGGCGATATTCACAGGGTAGTTAAGGGCCCATAGAATAGCAATCGGGCCATTTTCAGCCCAACCAATGTTACATACCCTATTAGGAGACCTTAAGGAACAGTGTGAAATACCCTATATAATCATTCTATCACCCCTTTAAACATCAATAAAACAGTCACTGTTGCGATATGAGGAAAACAATTTGAAATTCATATTTTGTTACTTCTTCCTGGAGCAAATAAAAAAATGTATCTTACAATAATGGCACCTTATCGTTTTTTTTACTGTTGCACTTACTGTAAGAGATTCTCTCTTCCGCCCACTTGTAACAAAGTTAAAGCCTTGGGTCTCAATAGCCACTCCAGTGCGCTGAATGTGCTCTTCAACATACCTGACAAAAAAAAAAAAAAAGGTATAACAAAGAGGTATTGGTCACAAACAATTAAGTGATGCTTCAGTGAGACACTGTTGGAGAAATATTTGTTTCAAAGTCTTTTGTCCACTGTCTAAACTAAATCAATTAAATTCAAGATTCAGCAAAATCAATAGACTGGTGCATGCTCTGTATTTGCTGAGACAAGGATCACGGTAAACTCTTAGCTGCACTCATGCATTATAGATTGCATTTATCAGTTAAACGTTCAAATAAATTGCATACAACGCTGTGCCAAGGAGGGATGTACCAGAATGCAACGGACACAAATTAAGATGGAAAGTCTTAGACAAGATTAGATGTTCTAGGTAGCAATTTTCTGTTGTGTGCACTTTTATATTTCCTTGTTTCATTGTGTTTTATATAAGACATCACTTTGTCTGCTAAGCATTAAGTAGTTTGATCTTGGGTGGAAAGACTTGTTCTCTGTGAAGAACATTAGGACATACTTTTGTAAAACATATTTACCAGTTGATGAAGGAGCTTTTTCCAGCAGAGTGGTTTCCCATCAGCATCACAGTAATCTTTTTTCTGGGCGGCAGCAACTTCACACTGACAGATTCGGCAACAGAGATCAACCCTGGACAAAACATGATGCAACGTTTTTGTAAAAAAAAATTTAAAAAAAATCACGGATGTTTCTATCAAGTTAAACTGGAGCCATCATGGTGCTGTGGTTGCACCTGCAGGACTCTGAGGTCAGACAGTCAAGAGCAAGACTACTACTTGAGCGAGTAGGAGCTGGAGAAAGGACACAAACACTCAGTAGGAGCAATTATTTTTCCAAATAATAATAAAGCACATATTGCATCTAAAAAAAAAAAATGTAATTTTAACGTTACTTCATTCATTTTTGGGGACCCAACTTTCCTGGCTGGACTGTCCCTTTTAAACTGACACCAACTATATACCAAAACTCAATGTACTATGAGCTAGCATACAATGCAAAAACGTTGTGACTGTGTAGCTGACTCAAGAATTAATTGGCAGCTGACCAGGACTAATACAACTTTATCGCTAGCTGCTCAACGTAAGCCAAATCACAAAATCCCAATAGCTAGCTAGCTAGCGCCCTGTATCAGGAATAATGTCTCACTTACTCTGTTAGCTAGCTAACCCCCGGTCAGCAAACAGCTTGCTAGCTTAACTTTATTATCAAATAGATGAATGTTGGAGCGATTTCCAGTGAAGGTTTGAGTCCAGCAAACCACGTCAGCCAACTCACCGCTATTGGGATCCGTGTACAATTGATGACAATCCCGCAATATGCGCTCATCGCAGGACACACCGCCGGTTATCGCGTCTGCGTTTGCAGCACTTCGGCTCTTGATTTTCCCAGACATTGTTAGACTGTGGTGATGATGATACTTAACGACTCTCTGAACTAGCTATTAACAAAGCCGGCCGGTTTGCCTTGTTTGAATCGCGCCGGTCCGCTGAAACACGGGGTTGGTTGAGACGTACGGCCACGTTGTCAGCTAGAGAGCGACTTTGGTCGCCCAGGATTTTGGGTAATGTAGTTTATTTAATTAATGAAGCGTCATACATGTAGTCATGTACTTAACGTGCCCTACAACAGCCACAAGTAGGGAAACACATTACAGTACTTTTTTTTTTTTTTTTTACAATTTTTGTGATAAAATTCGGAAATTTACCACAATTCTTTTAACATTTATTTTTATTTTTATTAACATTGGAGATTTGTTAAGCTAGAAGTGAGAAAACAGTAACATATGTTGATGCACCGTGGGCTCAATTTATGACAACTCAAAAATCTGTCTGGCTCGTTTGTGGGGAACAGTCAAAGTAGCAATTTTGTGTCAATTGAGCAAAGACTATGGGTGGCGTTAGGTTTAATTAGGCTACTTTTACAGTTTTTTTTAAGAGAAACAGAGTGACATACTTCAACTCCTGCAAACTTAATGCATGTGATTTGTCATTTTCATGCATGGGAAGGCAGATTTGCTGGTTGGAAGATGAAGAATAATATCCTCAAATACAAAAGGGAATGGCAGCAGAACTGCCAGGCCCCTAATACGTTCGGACACCATGCAAATACATTGTATAATATAATTGTCTCAACTTTAAAATACTATTTTGCACCTTTTTGCCAGTCTTACTGAGTTGTCCTTACATATAGCATATTTAACTGCAATAATAAGGTATAGCTTGCTGCTGTCTGAGTGAGGAGAGTATATCTGCAGTTCAAGGCCAATCTGGAAAAGATTACACTCTTTAATAAATGATTGAGAGTGAACGCCCAGAAGGAGCCTATAGAGTGTTTGGGCCTGCATCCAGCAGGTGAAAAGAGCCGTTGCACAACAGTATAAGACAAACAAAAATGGACAATGAACAAATAATAATGACAATTATAGTTTTTATTTGCCCATGAAGTTTTCCTATTCACAATGGGAAAGAAAACACATCAGACCTGATGTAGATTGCTTTAGATAAAAAAAAAAAAAAATAATGCATTTTATGGGTGTTGTAGCACTTCATAGTGCATCCATTCTCAAGATTTGCATACACATTTGATTAGATTAGTGCTCCTGATGCCACCACATGCTGAGACATAAAGGCAGCTACAAATAGAGTACACAATGTATAATTATCACTTTTAAGACACACATTTACTTTATGAGGAAAGATGCACAAATCAACTCCAGAATTCCTACTGATTTACAGTTTCAAGTGAGTCAAATGAATAACAAAAAAGACTAGATCAGACATTTTGCTGTCAGAAACTTTCAGTGCAAGTTTACCCCTGTATATGGGTAGACACCCCTGGATACACTTTTACATGATAGCATTTACAACCCAATCAGCAAAGCCTTGTGTATAACATCAGTCATAATAATGAAACTAATTAAGATGTATATCATTTGATCACTCACCCCACCATTTATACATTTTTGTCTTGTATTAACCAAATGCCCAATTCACTTTAGGCAGAAAAAAAAATCCATCCAAACTTTTGTAGGCAAAGGTTAGAGGATTTTGTGACTGGCAGGCTGCCAATTTGAATAATACAACTGGGGAAATCTGGATGGGAAATACTCTCCCTTCCTGCAACAGCAAATGCTAATAGTGTACTGTAAATGCTTCAGTGGAGCTGGTAAGTGGCCTGGATGTACCGAGTCTCTATCAGAGCTGAAAGTGCATCTGCATAGGTGTGAACATATTTATGATTATGCTTTTAGTGAGATTTGAACAGCAGAATCTCCCCACACACAGCTACTGGTATCGTACCTTAATACAAGTGAATATCATGTCATGCAGGCGAACGTTGCGGCTTGCGCAGAGATGAGAACAAATAAAAGGGCTTATACTGTAGGATGTGTGGCACCTCCTAGACCTGTGTGGACCTAATTTAATAAAGTTATTGTGTAAGGCACATCCCTTGAAATGTACATTTCCTGTCTTTTTTTTCTGTGACAAAAGTTGAACAGCAGCTCTAACATGGACTGAGCCATGTCCTCTGAGCAGACCACAGCAAAGCTTTCAACCTGTTTGTTTCATTCAATTCATACATTCTGCTATATTAATCCAAAAGCGCAGTCACTACACAATGTTGCTGAACATTGTATAATGGACATATTAGGTTGTCAGTACTACAACTACAATAATTATGTTTAAATTAGTTTAGATTTGCATACGGTTAGGTGTCATGCATCCTTAGCACACAGAGAGCAACAAGGCTCTTAATGTTTACTTCATCGTCATGTCCAAGTAGAGTCGGTCGCCCTTGGTTACCAGTGAGCTTGTCTCTCTTTGGAAACCAGCTCCAGGAAATGGGAATGACTCGCGTAGAGCAGGAAGGATGAGTCAACGTCAACCCACTGGACTTGTCCTGCGTCATCGCCAGCTTGGAGCGGCAGCTCGCTCACACTGTTGCCTGCGGTAACCATAAAGATATGTCATTGCTCTACAGAAACCCAGTTTGTTGCACCCGGAGAGGAAAATGTCTCAAGAACTATAACAAGTTTCAAAAAATAGTTAGCAAATTTCTGGAGCGTTTGCAGCACGAATGGAATACCGGATGTCTAAAGGGCAAACTTTTTTTCCTTTTCTTTTTTTTAAAGTGACAATTGAAAAGGAAAAACAAAGAACATTCTTCCTGCTTATTGATACCTGAGTCATCATGAAAGTTGACAGCTATCGTCTCCATCCAAGCATTGTCAGTGTTTCTAGGATCGTCCACATAGCCTTTATAGACCTAAATAAGAAGAAAATATATTATAGTTTTCCTCATAGAAGCCTTTGTTGACTGGTTGTTGTTGTTGTCGTATTGTCTTGTTGGCAGTAAACAAGTGAGTGTGTGTCAATTCCGGACCTGAAACCCTGCCGATTTGAAGAGTTTATTGATGCGTTCACTGATTTTTGCTGTCTCTGATGGCGAAATGGCCAGCGTGTTCAATGCTTCTTCTGAGAACTCCCTCTGCAGCGTGAGAGAGACCTGCTCCCCTGGATCTACCATCCCCTACAAAACAAACACATGCACGCAAATAAACAAGTCCAAAGATCATGACATCTTACATACCCAAAACCACTCAAACCCGGCCATGTCTTGGCTTTGATTTATTTTTGTCGCCCCTGAGCATTCTTGAATAGCTGAGAGCATATCATGGTAGACACACCTATGTCAATAAAGCTTGAAAAAGAAATGTAGAAGCCACCAACCCCGGGAATGGCCCACTCCCCGCAGTCTTTCCTCTTGATGGACACAAACTGCAGGATAGGCAGCTTGGAGACTGAGTGATATATCTTTTCTCCTTTGGCATCTACTTTCCATCTGTCAAACATTGACAACACATCAGGTGGTCAGACATTAATGAAAAGCTGCAAAAAGTGTCCTTGTTCTTTGGTAGTTGAGCAACTCCATCTTTTTGACATGACAGATAACTGTTCTGGTACAGTTATGTCACGATTCGATTCAAAAATCAATTTTTGATTCAAAAACGATTCTCGATTTTAAAAAATGATTCACAGTATGTAAATGTAGTTACTTTTCCCATGTGATTGCAGTAGACATACAATAAAAAAAGAAAGATATATATATATATATTAAAATATATTAAAAAAATAATAATAATGTGTATATATATATATATATATATATATATACACACACATTATTATTATTTTTTTAATATATTTTTATATATATATATATATTTTTTTATATATATATATATATATATATATATATATATATGTATATATATATATATATATATACACACATTATTATTATTTTTTTAATATATTTTTATATATATATATATATATATATATATATATATATATACACACATACACACACACACATTATTATTTTTTTGATAAAAAAATATTAATCGATTTTTGGAATTCTATGAATCGATTTTGAATCGGTAGAGCTTGAATCGCGATTCGATTTTTTTTTGCACACCCCTAGGTGATATCATGTTTTGGAAGAACCGTAAATTATTCTCTGAATTTTCCCAGTTTAAATTATTCTTTATGTAACTAAACTGAGTAAGGAATTATGGTTGTTATGGCAAGTATCTTCATTCATGTGTAGAGTAAAGAAAACGTTACCTGGTGACAATGGGATCTGCTGCGTGATTGGGTCCCCATCGTCCCAGCAAACCTCTACCAGTCACCCCTGTGCGTCCATGTGGATTTCTACACGAGTAAAAAGCAAAAGCTAATATATTTATAAGCAGATAAGAATATTATACCAAACAGAAAACTCTTTAGTAAAGAGCACATAGTGCATTGTAGACCTTCCAATTGAATACTTTAGCTCCTGCTATATGTGAAAGTAACATTAGGAAAGTGTTTGCCACCTGAAATAGATAAACTGATATACAAAGTCTTGTTACTTTGACTTTCTTTTGGAGTCTGCTCTCTACCAGTCCTTCCAGAAAAATGCAGAGTTTTTTTTGTGATTGTTGCGGGCAAAAATCCTTGAAAAAATGCGGCCCCCGCATAAATATGCGGACTTTGGCTGATTATGCATTGAATTATGCGATCGCATAATCACGTTTTTCTGGAGGAACTGTCTCTACCCGTCAAGGCTTGAAAATCACTGAATAGATTAGATGTGTAGATGTGAACTAACTGCTTGTTTGGAGCAAATCCAACTGAGAGTTTAAGAACAAATATTTCGTGGTATTATTCGATAACTTACAGTGGCTTTCCCTCTTCTATTCTGTAGCTGCCGTCAAAGCTTGTCCTATCCACAGCACCATCCACAGTGTTGAACTTTGGAGAGAAAGAGCTGCGAAACAAGCAAAGGACATCATAAACTTCAGCTGACCTTTGAAAACAAAGAGCAAGTATAACAATCAGAATGTCTCACAGCAGTAAAGAAAATAACTACATTTACAATTCATTCAACATGCACAAGTTTACCTAACTTGATGAACTTTAAATAACATATGTGTTGCTCACCCAATTTCAGGATCCGCCCATACTGGCTTATTTACTACTGAAGGGTCGGTGTAGCTGACTGGATTATACTGCGGCCAGTTCTGACGCCAGTCCACCTTGTCATCAGGCACGAGGAAGCGCTGGATTTTGGAACCTGGGTACTCGAGGCATCTGGACTTGACATGAGGCGCTGCTGAAGATGGCATTGTCTGGATACTAGTCGTGTAAAGGTTACAGAAACTGGTACTGATGGTTTGAGTGGGCCTGAAAGGGTGAGAAGATGAGCAGGCGATAACAGCCCTGCAGGGGAAGAAGTATGAGACATGGAAATCCGGTTAAGTAGGCTACGCCTTGCTCACTCTACCTTCGCTGCAGCAGCATGGCATGTCCCCACATTCCATATTAATATGGTGTTAAATGGAAATAAAGTCTGACTATACTCTTGCACGTAAGCAACGTTAATCATATACATCGATATAAAAACAGTTAGCTATAATGGTTATATCTTCTGTAATATTCAATCATATCGCCTGGCAGTGATCAATGACTTTGACAGAAATAGCTACTGCAGCACATATGTCTAACGTTACTTTTGATTTCAGCCCAAACTGTCCTAAAATGTAAAATAGTCACAGCTTCAAGTTCACGTTAAATCTTAATAAGTAACGTTTTGTCCATACCTAACTCCAGGGGTGCAGACGGTACATGGGAGTCCGAAAAGAGTAAGAGCTAGACGAATCCGGCCGATCCAGTCTAGCCTACGGAGACAATGTGTTATTCCTTGAGACATCAATCAGTACCAACACAACATGCAGCACCAAAGTAACCAGGAAGTGCGCCGCCCGACGCGGTGACGTCTGCAAAGGGGTGTGGTTACACCAGTCGCACTCGTTTCCATGGTGATAAGAATCAAGTATTTTTTTTGGTGAATTTGTTTTGCAAATAATAAATAAATAAATGGATGGATTAAAACTGATACCATATATGTTAGATCTATAACTTATTACAGACTATTACGTCAAAAAATGCACTTCCACAAATATGAAAAATAAAGGACGTGTGATTTCACAATGTAAATAATTGTAAAAGGTTAAATACAAACTACTTTAGACATATCACATAACAAATACCTATCTCAATATCTATTATGGTGTAATGCTAATGAAAGTCCACAATTATAATAACGGGTTTCTCATACATGAATATGTCTAAAATGTAAGGCTGCGCAATACATACATTATCATTTACTGTATGTTGTTTTCTGTTTTTTATATCGTATACAGGTGTGGATAACGACAAAAAAATCGATAAAATGACTATTTAACTATTTATTATTCTTGACTGTCACAACCATGGATGGTCACAACAGGCAGCATGCAACATATTTCGGCACGCCCACTCGTGGCTGCTGTTGCATGTTTATTTTGCAGATTGCGCTTGTTTCGCCGTAACAATGGAGCGGAACAGTCGGCGCCTCTAGCCACCTGACGCGACTCCGCCCAAACAAGTCACTCTAGTAAGCATATCTAACGCTCCTGTATTACCGTAGTTTTGCACGCGCATTTACGCTCCGCGCTGAGACCGAGACCAAATCCGTGCTCGCGCACGAAATCCATTTACACTCCAGTAGTAGAGAGGGCCCTGATCCAGTCGCTTTGCTCCGTAAATCAAACAATCCGTTCGGTTAAAGCCCCGCTCAAACGGTAAAAACGTACTGAAAGCGGCGGCGGTTCCTCTGCGTATCACACTGACAGAGCAGGAGCGGTTTGGAGAGGAAGAATGGCGGATTCGAGCAGCACCGCAGCGGTCGGGGCCGCAGGCTCCAACAGCGCTGCTGCTGCCGGGGCGGCTGGCACGGTGGCGCAGGATGGAGCGCCCGCAGCTGCGGGACCCAAGGCCGAGTCTGTTAAGGGCCAGATTTTTGATGTGGGCCCCCGCTACACGAACCTGTCCTACATCGGGGAGGGGGCGTACGGAATGGTTTGGTAAGTTGCGCTTGTCGTCTCTGTTGGGCCACCGTAGTGTTTAAGTCAAAAGTGCTAACGTTAGCTAACATAAGCTGTTTGTTAGCAAATACTGTTAGCCAGCTAACTGTAGCTATTGTATTCAACAAGCGTTGTCCATTAATTGAGAGTGTGGTGTCGATGTATGTGTTTAAAACTGCTGCCCAACATTCAGACATTATAACCTGAATGCAGCCACTGTTATGTTTAGCAGGTTAGCTGACGAGCTACAGGCGTGGCTATTACAGGAAACATAATTTGGAGTGATTGCGCAGGACCTTTGCTATCAGGAGAAATCTTTTGCAGACTGCATTTGACCGCACATTTGAGTTGGTTATCGCTAAAGTCGTTTTATACGTCTTGCGGTATTAGTCTCACAACCACATTTATCTTTACTTGAATTCTGATTGATAAACATTCAGCCTGCAGCAAAGCTGCTGCAGAGGATGCGAGTGGGATTTGTCAGTTGTAGCGAGGCCTTTCCTCGTGTTATCGCTGTATGTGATCTAAAGCCCTGTGTGGACATGTTAAGCAACCCTGTTGCACTTGACATCAATGCCAAGTCATCGCAATCGAGGCTGAACTGTGAACAGGATCAGATGTGACAGCACTGCGTGTCAGTGCAAAGTGGATGGTAGCATGAGAGCATGGCAACAAATCCATCTCAATAAGACACGCCGTGTAGATCACTGTCATTTTCAAACAGCAGTGTGTCAGCACAGTGTTATTTTGTTAGTGTCATCATGGGGATGTGATTCCAGGTGGCAGCATTTGGTGTTTGTAAACATTGTCAACACCCACTGGTTAAGTACAGTGAAAGAAAACCAATTATAGTTTAATCCTATGATTTACACCATCTTCAAAACTGCATGTTCATCAGTATCCAGGTGTACAGCTGTTTTGTCACAGATGTGATTATTACTAATGTGTACATCCAGGGTTGTTTGTTTGTGTCACAGTATTTCAGCCATTAAAGAAGGTACAAAGGCATGGGAACTTGCCCAGTTTATGCATGTGCATTTATGTGGTGTTGTGCAACAAGAAAACCGGCTTTCACCAATAGGGAAGATGTGATGTAACTATTGTTCCTGTTGAGGCTGAGTGTGTAAAAACCTAGCTTAGATTTTTATTTATTTTTTTCACACAAAGGGACAGTAAATTCAAGGGTCCCAGAAACACAACCATTCACAGTTCCTCTCAGCCTCCATCTACTCTGCTCTCCACCTACACCACACTGCACCTACACTCGGGCATACACCTACAGTACTTCCCAACATATCACAGCAAAAAGACGTGTCACGTGTGCATCCTGGCAGCGAGGCAGTCTGCAACGCCCTTTCGGAGCTTAGTATTAGCCCAGTTTCTGATAACGTCATTGTGTGTGTGTGTGTGTGTGTGTGTGTGTGTGTGTGTGTGTGTGAATTGTACAGTGTGTAATATGAGACCTGTTTTGTGCTTCTTTCCACATCCTCCCTATCCAGCTCTGCTATGGACAACGTGACCAGCCAGCGCGTAGCCATCAAGAAAATCAGCCCATTTGAGCACCAGACGTACTGCCAGCGCACACTGAGGGAAATCAAGATCCTGCTGCGTTTCCACCATGAGAATATCATCGGCATCAACGACATTCTCAGGGCACGACACCTTGACAACATGAGGGATGTGTATCCTTTAATGCTTACATGAAGGGTCTCGCTGCATTTGTATGCAGGCTGCTAATGCAAATGTTCCTTATTCCCTACACTTAGATTGAACCAAACTGATATTATTATTATTATTATTATTAGGAAAAAGTAGTTTAATCCTTAGCTTTTGACAGTTTGAAGCATTATCTTTTTTTTTTTTAGTGCTGCTCCTACTATAAGGAGCTAATTTAAACATCTGGTGATGTTGCATTCAAGAACCTGTAAGAAAACCATGTACAGTAACTTTATTGCAACATCTTTGCATTTCAATTTTAAGTGTGTTGGAGAATGAGAATTCAGCTGTGACCACGCCAAACAAATAAACAAGGAGATATTAATCCAGCTTTCAGTCACTATAATCTCCCTTTAGTGTAAAGCTTTAAGAACGGGGTGACCAAGAGTTCAGTGGAACAGTTAATAAGGAGAAAAACTTTTAAGACAATTATGTTGCTCATGGCCGTTATGGCTAGACAAGCTACTTTTTCAGCTAAATATGAATAGTAATACAATTGTTTTGAGGTGCTGGGTGTTACTGAGTTACAGTTTGTACATTGTGATTTTTGTTGGTTGTTTAATAGCATTGTCTAGAAGATGTTAAGAAAGTTAAAGCTGGAGTAGGCAGTTTTTGTTTTCCATCATTGGGCAAAAATTCCAAAATAACTTTTTAGCATATTGTAATTCAAGTGGACTGAGAGAAAACTAGACTTCTGCACCTCGTCTTGGCTCTGTTTTCAGGCTTTAAAAATCTAGCCCATGTCAGGGGACTTTGGCCAATCCGGTCATTTCAGAGAGAGAGCGTTCCTATTGGCTGTTCTACAAATGTAGCTGCGCGTGCACATACCTTAAGATGATGAAAGACTTATTCAATGGCTGAAAATACTGCAGAGAAAGTTGCTATTCCAGCATTGGCAACAACTGCCTCACTGCAAAGCAACCCAAAAAAGAAGACTGGCTTATCAAAAAAAGAGAGAGTCTGACAATTAACACAATATAACACACGTCAATATCGGCAAAGCGTTTCAGAGATGGAGATAAAAAGGTTGCCAATAGCTTAGCCTTCTGCTAACTGTAGCCAAAGGCTTTTGTCTAAATTTTGGTCTGATAAACCGTAAATTGTTTGAACGAACGCAGCTGCCGAGGCTACAGTGGCCATGGTTGAATTTAAATTGGGTTGGAAAAACGATGTGCGCCACTGTGACTGTCACTTTCTGCCACCAGTTAGGCTTCGCCCACAAAACATGTCATCGCTGTTTACAAACACAAAAAAGGTCTATTGACACATATTCTATTCATAAAAATGAACTTGAATCACAGTATGTCATGAAATGGCTTTCCAGGCCCACAAGTTTGCAAAGAAAACAGGACGGTAAATTCTCATAGAATTGTCGCTATATAATGGCATCAGGATCACAATCACGATTGGGACTGTCACTACCCGATGTGAGTCGAGTGCAGATGTAAGTTGCACGTGCTCAGATTTAAACGGTTTACGGCATAACGCCAAGGGATCCGGATCCGAAAATAGTTTTAGTTATCTATGATTGTTTGATTGCTAACGTTAGCTCAAAACGCCATTCAAGTGACAGCCTTTGTTGTGTTTGATTGCTAATTTGTAGCCAGCAGTGAATGAACTTCGTTACGTAGGTCCATTTTTATTGTATTGACATTACAGAAGTCTGTCGTTATCAGGTTCTTGTAGGCTACTTCAGCCTCTAATCTAGAACTGACATCAGGGAGCATGCCGTGAAAATGTGATGCCTTACGCTAAATAATAAATTACTGCTATGTAATGTACCCATCTCATTATTCTGTGGCTAACAGCAAAACAGATCTGCGTTAAATCTGGTCTAGCCTACCTGTGTGGGGCTGGTGAGGAAGGGGAGCGTCATTGTCGCAAGTGACGCATGCGCAACTCACACCTGCGCTTGACTCACATCGGGTAGTGACAGGGATGATTGAAATGAATGACTATTACTTATACAAGTTTCTGGGTGAGGCATGTGCCCGTCTGGTGGGAGGGGCTTAGGACAGAGAGGGGAGAGCTGGCAGTTGTTTTGCCTACCCCAACTTTAGTGCAAAAGACATTTTAAAGAAATTTAGATTACCTTATTCTACAGTTAAAAATATAGGAAATTCTCTGTAATGTCTATGCACAAATGTTGATTATTACCTTACGAACATTTAATGTCAGCTTTACCAAGTCTCGTTTTGATTTAACATATCTGCTCTTATCATTTGCCCACATTATTCAGCCTGAGCCACAGTAGTGATTTGCAGAGCAGCTAGCAGTGGGCTGTAGGCACGGCCGGTCAGTGAGTTGCTGCTGCCCCGGCAGTTCCTCTGTGAAAAGCTGCTTTGTCCCGTTAAAACAGCGGAAAGGAAATGGGTGATGTCCTTTTATTTTTTGTGTCTGGTTTTCTTGGTTGATCTCTTTAGTTGCTCCACTTCGTTGCTGACTTGTGGTGAATCCTAATCTGGGCAGATGTAACCAAATTCAGGGACGGCACCAACACCACTAAGTGGTTCTATTCTGTATGTAGATCAGCTGGTAGGAACATTGCCCACTCGGGTCGCTTATATCAACAAGACAAAGAGTCAACAGCCAGGCCAGTGGCTCTGTAAGGCTGTTAGGCACAGTGGTGCTTTGAGCAAAATTCTGACATAAGCATGCTTACATGCTTATGTTTAGTAGGTATAATGTTTACCATGGTATATCTTTGTTTAGTGTGATAGCCTGCTAACATTTTCTAATTGGCAGTAGCCAATTAGAAAATGTTAGCAGATGTTAGGCTATCACAGGCTACCCGTGACAATAACTCAAATGATACACTAGCCCATAGTTGCTGTGTTGCAGTTGGTAAATGTTCATGTATTATTTGAGGAACGAATTATTGCACCACTATTGCGCCTATTTGACCAACCTGACTAAAGTTTAGCCTCAGTTTTCTCTACAAGATATACTGTAATAGAAAACATAACCGAGAAGTTATTGTGCCCGGACGCTGAAGGCCGAACCAAATATAGGTTTTCACAACGCAAATATAATATCAAGTATGGTTCAGCAACTCCTGGTTTGATTTGATTCAACTTATGTTGTTGAATAATTTAGGACACATTGAAAATCACTTTCAGAGTGGTCTTTATGTTTCTCCCGGTGTCAGTGGATACTGTCGGCCCTCTTTGTTGTCCTCCTTGACCCGTGCGTCCTCCCAGCTACATCGTGCAGACTCTGATGGAGACGGACCTGTACAAGCTGCTGAAGACCCAGAGGCTGAGCAACGACCACGTCTGCTATTTCCTCTACCAGATCCTGCGAGGCCTCAAGTACATTCACTCAGCCAACGTGTTGCACCGTGACCTCAAGCCCTCCAACCTGCTCATCAACACCACCTGCGACCTCAAGGTCAGCTCTCTCTCTCACACACACACACACACACACACACACACACTAGGGCTGCACGATATGAGGAAAATATCTAATTACGATTATTTTGACTGATATTGCATTTGTGATATATTTTTAAAAATTGCTAGGCTCTGTACCAAACAAAGATTTTTTTCTTTAGTTTGTAGGATATGATTTGTAGGCGATACGTATCTGCAGCACCACAATACTTTGCATTAATATGTTGTAAATTTAGTATAGGTGTTTAAACATTCCCTGTAATTCAAAGTTCAAACATGGTAACTGGTTAATTTTTGAGAGACAAAAGTTAAAAAGAGGATTAAACACAAGAACCATTCTGTTTATTTAAATATTGGTAGCAGTTGCAAGTTACAGCGCTCAAAAAGATTGAAAAGGAATCTCAGGAATGTTGGATATGGGTGATGGATTGACCTGAGCTCTACCTTGCTTGTCACGGCTCTTACTGTGCAATGAACGGTTGAATTTCAAAATATAACATGTTCAGATTTGGTATTTGCAGATACTTAATATTAAATTACTCACAGTTGGATTGTGATTTGTGATACAGTATGTGTCTCTTATTTAAGCAGCCAAGTAGCCGAATGTGAAATACTTCTGGAGTGTATTAATGAGGATCTAAACTATATAAATTACTAACATGTATTGGCCAGTTAGGTGTCAGTACCTTTAAGAATAAAAGAGCAAAGGTGCCCATCTAAATGCATTTTCCTTACTACAATAGCTGCAGGATGTTTAATGTGTAAGGGGCGTGGCCCTGGCAACCCTATAGTATTGTTGCTTCTTTCTCCATCTCTACAGTGATGAATACTCATATTTCCAAACTGAATAACTTATATGTAATTGATTAATGTATTTGGGATGACTGAAATATACAGTATAATTTACATCCACTGCTTTTTTATGTATGGGAAAAATGTACCTACAGAATGTTAACTAAATGGAACCGCTTGATGCCCAATTAATTCACTGGGGGTTGCTATAATGGATTCTGGGAAATGTAGGAAATTGAGTGCATAGCATATAAGTTAGAAGAAAAGCGCATTTTAAGCATCATAGAATAATGACGTACAACTATTAAAAGGCCCTAAGAGCTGTGAACATCCATCCAAAATGTATTTTCCTTCAGAGTCATGGCTGCTCAGTTTGTTCCATCAGAGCCTAATTCAACTCTTTCGACATTTTGTTTCTGCAGTGATTTGTCAGTGTTCAAAAACCTAAAACAAGCTACTATAAACACATTGATATGAGCTCTTTGCCTTGTTGTCCAGCTTCGGAAAACACTTGTGAACTCTCAGCAGCCAACCATCAATCCCTGGATTAGTTGATCATGTGGGAGGAGTGAAGAACAAAGGCCGCACATGTTGCAGCTGCTTTCTGATACAGTCCTCTCCCTTATTATGCTTATACAGCTATATGTTACATCTGTGACTTTGTTCCATTGATATAACATTTATATATTATTATTTATATATTTATTTATATATATATATATATATATATATACTAAAAGTATAATTTAAAAAAAATTATCTACGCAGCTAACAAAGGTAAATAAATAAGGAAATTATCAAATTCCTCCCCTACTCTGTGCATTGTGTACAGTATTACTCTGCTAGAATACTGCCTTTCCCCACATTTCCTGCAATTTTGGTGTTTTATTAAACAGAAACATGATTTGGTGTGTGGGGCTTAACATTTATTAATATAAAATTTCTGACCGTGTAATCCTCAGATCTGTGACTTTGGCCTGGCACGGATAGCCGACCCCGAGCACGACCACACAGGTTTCTTGACCGAGTACGTGGCCACGCGTTGGTACAGGGCTCCAGAAATCATGCTCAACTCAAAGGTAGGTCTCTGAGGAACTGGTGTGGATTCTGTATTGGACTGGAACGCTTCTTGGTTTGTTGACTATATGTACTAAATGTGCGTTTGTGTCCCAGGGCTACTCCAAGTCCATTGACATCTGGTCAGTGGGCTGCATCCTGGCTGAGATGTTGTCCAACAGGCCTATCTTCCCCGGGAAACACTACTTGGACCAGCTCAACCACATACTGGGTGAGTTTTCCCTCATTTGAAGCACCAACGACGTTCATCAACCATTTTTATTTGCAGGACATTCACGTTTGCCCAGCTTTTTTTTTAAATTGCAACCAATTGTTCATATAACCTTTTCAGTATTCTTCACTTAAGTAACTCAACGTTTTGAAAACTAAAAACACATTTTCAAGTAACAAAAGTGAAAATGTGGTGCGCAACACTTGTTTCGATGGCATTCAAGCAGGTTTTCACCAGACTAACGGCCCCATCTTCACCATCAGTTGAGTAGCCATATTGAAATATGTCCCTCACTCTCACTCTGTGTGCAGGTGTCCTTGGCTCTCCTTCTCAAGATGATCTGAACTGCATTATCAACATGAAGGCGAGGAACTACCTGCAGTCCCTGCCTCATAAACCCAGGATCCCCTGGGAGAGTCTCTACAAGGCGGACTCGAAAGGTATGGCAACGCACCGCATTATTCATTTGTAAACCTGGAATGTAAGCGGAGAAATTAAGAAGTATATATTTCAAATAAAAATAAAAACAACCTCTGTATGGCCCATAGTTAGCAGCAGATGCCACTGTGTAGTCACGCTAACGGAGATACTGGTGGCTATGAAAATAAACTCATAGGTCAGAGGACTGTGCTGGTTCTTTTCTAACTGTTGAGATCGATCAGTGTGACAAGATGGAGCAACAACTAGGGCTGCACAATATATCATTGTTTCATCGTTACCGCAATATCATCCACCACAATAAACATATCTCGAAAGGCTGGGACATAGAGATTTTTTCAGTTAGTTGAAAGAGAATATCGGCAGAAAACTGCACTTTAAAATGTAACTTTCGTTCTTTCTTTTTTTTTTTTTGTGCTGCCTTTTTATATTCCATTCAAAGTTTAATTTGTTCAATAAAAGAATGTTGGAAATTATTTCCTTTTCATTTGTTTTAAATTCAATAAGTAGTTTGTTGTATTTTAGCAAAATACTGAAAGCAGCAGAACTGAGTACACTTTAATATACGTACGTAACGTTATCGAGATATTCAACAAAGATATCGCATATTTTCCTCGTATAGTGCAGCCCTAGCAACAAAGTGTTTATGGTCTCCTGTAACGCCACATTCTACCTCCTATAAACCTGAAGAACAATTATCTAACAGGCTTTTAATAATCCTTTTGTCAGATTATCTGTACACAGCTGTTTGTTATATGAGCTTGATTTGTTTGTTGACATTCACAATAAGCCTGAAGGAGAAAGTGAAGTTCAGAGCTTCAAACAAGAACATCCAGTGAAGTAATAAAATATAGCTATCTATCTATCTATCTATCACATTGTAAAATTGTTTAATATATATATTAAACATTAATGTATATTAAAATTATTTCAACACAGTATGGTTATTTAGCTTTGTGCAACAATGAAAAATCAGTCATAATTTACTGGTGAAATAAGTCATTGTTATAAGTTATTATTATTACATTATTAATCAATCATTTCATTTTGATCATATGGCCTTAGCAATAAACAAGCCGTTCTTTAATGTCGCCAACTGTTGTTGTTGTGCTCCTTTTTTTATATTTTATTATATACATTATAAATATATTATATATTTCGGTTCAGGCACCGTTTAGGCAGCGGCACCGTTTTAAAAGTATTGTTTTATCACCGGTATCGGAAAAAACCCAAACGATACCCAACCCTAATCGTTTGCCATTGGTTCTTCGTTGGTGGTGTTTCCTTACCCCAGTTCCTAGTGAGAGCTTTCTTGCTAGCTACTAGCAGTATTTTTATCACTAGCAATACTATTTTCTTATGGGAATTTACATAGATAAAGCATCAAACAACTTTTAGGGACCTTATACCCTAGTATTCATCTTTGGTTGTTTCAGTGTTTAAGAAAAGAAAGAAACTGAACTAACTGAAGCTCTTGATGACTCTAACGCAGCTCTGGACCTGCTGGGACGCATGTTGACCTTTAACCCCGTGAAGCGCATCAGCGTTGAGGAGGCCCTGGCTCATCCTTACCTGGAGCAGTACTACGATCCCACAGATGAGGTACGCACAGATGGCGCTATCAATCCAGGCCACTTTATGAATGAATCTACTATTGCTGCAACACGAGGCAATCAGTGAAAATAACTTGCCTGTTGATTTTAAACAAAACTTGCAAGATGGAGGAATGTTAATCTAACTTTTATAAGGGCTCAAGATTTAAGTTGTAAAAACAGTGCCTTCTCAGTCTATCAATATTTAAACTGTACTCCACAGAGCAATCTGCACCAACTGAACAAGTTTTGAGATTTGCACAAATAGTGGAGGCAGAAGGGCCTATTCATTCAACCATGTTTGTCATTGTTTTCAACCATGAGCCAAGATTTAATTGTGAGCCTTTTCCTGCTTTGTGCCGAAAAGCCTCTTAGCTGTTTGGAATGCAGTTAGTATTAAGTTTGCTCTATGGTTTAGCCCGTGGGGGGGGGGTAAAGAATGCAAACAGATCTCAGTTTACGTCAGCATAGACTTTCTAGTACTGTTTAGTAGAAATCTAAATGTTGGATTTCTTCACTGGTTTTTCCAGTTTCATAGCCTTTAAGTCACTTTACAGCTGTTTTTGTGAAAATTACAGCTTCTGTTAAATTTAATTTAAGACTGTGTTTAACGTTTTTATTCTTAGTGTCCTGATCACAGTTCAAACATTTAACTGCACTGTTCAGGTTGCTTAGCCTCTCCAGCTTTCCCAACTTGGCAGCAGCAGTTTCAGAGCCTAACTTTTATATAAGCTGCAGCTGCCTCTTTTAAGTTTAATAACTGTGCAGCTTGTTGCAACAACACACTTCTCAATTTTACCACCAAGAATGTATTTTTAAAGCTAGGTTTTAAGGGCATAACTTTAGTTGAAAGTTTGTACAATGTGTGGGTGTTTTTTTTTTTTGTAGCCGGTAGCAGAGGAGCCCTTCACTTTCTCCATGGAACTGGATGACCTACCTAAGGAAAAGCTGAAGGAACTGATCTACGAGGAAACTGCTC
This sequence comes from Sander vitreus, assembly GCF_031162955.1. Taxonomy (NCBI): domain Eukaryota; kingdom Metazoa; phylum Chordata; class Actinopteri; order Perciformes; family Percidae; genus Sander; species Sander vitreus. The sequence continues at coordinate 22,243,222 of NC_135869.1, read as the reverse complement.
GTTTCCAGGAAACCTACCAGGGCTCCTGAGACGCACAGGTACGTGGAAAAGACCGGTTACCTCGCAGCCAAACGCACACAGTCGCAGCAATCCAAGATTCTGCTGATATAGGTTGAAAAATTAATACCTGAAATATATTTTAGAACAATCAACCACTTCTTTTAATAAAAAAAAAAAAAAAAGCTGCATTCTTTTTTCACCCGATGTTTGATTCAGTTTTCTTCAAAACTGCAAGAGCTCTGAAGAGACTTTGTTGTGATTTGAGACCACAAGATGTCAGTGGAGCAAATGGCATTCATGCATTTATTCCAATGCATCCAAAACTGTTTCGAAACATGGAACTACCATGTCCCTCAATTATTCTGACTTAAATTTATGTAAAGGGCAAGTTGCCCAGAAGGTTCATCAAAAATATTTCATTTGGAATGTTTGCTTGTCACTGGCGTTTTATTATAAAGACAAATCCTCTAAAACAGAGTTGATATTGTCCAGTAAACAGTCTTTATGTCCTGCTGCTATCAGCACGTATAGTAGTCATCGTCTATGCTTTATATCCAGCGAGGGAATTGATGCGAGAAAAGGACTTTGGAAATGTAAAACGTGTCAAGACGTAGCTACATATTTTAAAAAGGATTCTTACTGTTATTCCAGTTAGTGTTTGTCAAGAGGATGTCAGCTGTGAATCCATTTCCATCCAATTAAATATTAATATTTAAATTAATAAAATATTTTAATATTAATTAATATTAAAATATTAAGATTTATTTGACATAATTATGAAAGAAATTTAAGATTTACATTTTATTTCAAACACTAAGGTAATGTTTGCAGGACCATCTCAAAAACCTCAACATGAAATTAAAGGGAAAATTGAGGACAACGTGGGGTCTTGAAAATTGCACCTAGGGCTGGGCGATATGGAGAAAATCAAATATCCCGATGTTTTTGACCAAATACCTCGATATCCCAACAAAATTGTAGTGTTGACTATTGGTGATTTCACAAAATATTTACACAATGAGATTTTTGATAAAAAATCATCAGTAATGTGGATATAATGACTAAGTGGGTAAAGGCAAATAATAGAACAGTTACAACAAGTTCAGAAAATGACATCACTTTACTGTAATGCAGCCTTTAAAACCAGGAAAAGACACCACTTATGCCATATTGCGATATCCAAAATCTAAGACGATATCTAGTCTCATATCACGATATCGATATAATATCGATATATTGCCCAGCTCTAATTTCACCATTATTAGTTCTGCTACCTCATATTTTAGCACATGGTGAGTCGGATCCTACAGAGTAATGGAAGTTAGAATGAGACTTAATATTCATTCATTCAAAGTGGGCCTAAGTGCATTTCTTTTTCTTTACTTTTCTTTTTTTTTAGCCCTAAAGAGTGACAAAGCCACACCGAGGCTTGGAACAAGAAGACCCCAACGACATGCTAAAACAAAAAGAAAAATGCATCTTCAAGAAACCGACAAAAAGAGAAAACAAGAAATGAACATTTAACTGCTTATCTTTCTATTTCTACTGCAGGAGAGCTAAGTTTTACTTCTTCTTTTTTTTTCTGTGGTTGGGTGGGGTGGTAGGGTCTGTCGTACTCATGCTTTACTCATGTTTAATTTTTAACCATGTTGGACTCTCCATCCTCTCGCCTCACATTTGTTTTCCTGTTAAAGGTCCTGCCTCATCCTGTCCCATTTACAGTAACTCCCTGTGTCTCGCCTGTCCTGATCAAACCCCTTTTTCTGCCTCTCCTGCAGCTGTTGCTGGAGCTCTCTCGGTTGCTCCCTCTCATATAAACTACTGTATTAACCAACACCATAACTCTCTTGTCTTGCGCCATGTAAATTACAAAATTGAGGGCTAAAAGAACGGGGATGCTAATCGGGTGTATGTATATACAAAAATATAAAAGCTTGTGCTCGTCTCAGTTTTTTGTTTGTACACCGTTTGAGTGTTTTCGGATCAGTCGTATCTGTATGTTTTGGGGTTTGTATTTGCTAGTCATTTTCTTTGAACACTTGATTTTGAGACAAACATTCAATGTTTTTACTGGCATGTTGGCAGGTTTATAGATCACTCTTTCTTTCTTTTTTGTCGTCGCTCTTTTTCTTATTTTCAAAAAAACAAACAAAAAAAAAAAACTGTATGATGTTCATATGAATGCATGCATTCCTGAAATTAACCAAAGTGTCAGAGAGATGCAGGAAACTTGGCGGAGGAGCAACTAAGTAATATCTATAATCGTTTTGAATCGTACCTTAAACATATTTCTTGACCTGTAACTTGTACCAAGGACGGACAAACTCCCCCTTTGTTTGTGGAAAGTTGGTTATATTCAGGAGGCGCTACATGATTGGAACAAATGGAAATCAAACAGCAAAAAAATATAGTTTCTATAATTGTGTATTCATTCAAATAACAGTGATACCTAGCCCCATTTTCCAGAACGTTCACAGTACTCTGTGCCATGTCAAAACGTTTTTAGTTTTTCTGATGATCAGGAACTACCTGCCTTAATGCAAGTTTTACGGTGGAAGGATATTGGTATAACATTACTGTATCGTCCACATTTGGCCCCACAGCGTCCCTTACCATGTAATACTGCCAAAAATCAAAATAGCTGATCCAGTGTCAGTATTACATTCCTATATTAAATTACATTTCTGCTACAAATGCATAGCAGTTGAATGGTGAACTACTTGTCTCATAAAATCACTGAAGCCCCCTGTTGTTCCTCAGCTCCTCTTGATCCTACATTTCAGTGAATCCTCTGTTTCCAGAGCCCTGTCTGGGAACACATACGGCATTCTGGAAAATGGGGCCTGGTTGACAGCCTTTCCATCCCACCATGCTGTTCTTGTACTGCGTTCCTATTTGCTACCGTTTGTCCCAGGGCGACTGTACGGAGTCAAGGGTGCATGCAGGCTTGGGCCTAACTACCGAAGCGAAGGCCCAAATCTAAACAGATTCACGTATTCAAAGTGGCCATACTTGAATGCGGTCTAGAGAAGAGCACTTTCCAACGAGCATTTTCAGATTATGATCTTTCTGGCTCATTGATGTGAGTGTTGAATGTAAATGGCCTGAATTCCCGGAGTCTGTTGCTGCAGCTTAGTGTTCGCCAGTTGTGATCTTTTACATGAATCTCTTTTCGACTACTGAGAAAACTGTACATGTCGCTGATAAATGCTACGTTCACGACATATGGTAGAGATGGCAGATGGAAAAAATTCCCATTGCAAGTGTCATCCAGACGGGTTATAAATCAGAGCTTTCAGAAAAGTCGTAACTACGAGATGTAAGTTGACGGAAGAGCTGTTTAAAAGTTGGAAACTCGTAATTACGATAACTTCGATATGACGTGAATGTAGCATAATCAACGACGTAATAGTCAAACCCAGGAATGTCAGAGTGCTGTACAGTTATCCCTGCTCAGTGCACAGCCAAGCAACCATCATCACTTCATTTTTTATATATATATACACACACATACACATACACACACCCTCTCTGCTGGTTTTTTCTTTTTGCGCTCCTGTTCCCGCTCCCCTGTGCCTGTGTGTTTTCCTGGCTACCTGTGAACTGGATTTGAATTCTTCAATGTGGACGAGTTTAATGCTACATCGTTTCTCAGATGGCTTCTCATGTTTCTTTGAGTGTGTGCATGTGTATAATGTGTGTCTTCGTTCCTGTCAGTGTCTGCTCCCTCCTCTCTTTGTTCTGGATGTGACTGTACTAATTGCTGCCTGGCGGAGCACCACCTGCAGGTCCAGCTCGGTCTGCACTAATTTCTGCCTGTTGCACTGGGACCAGTAATGCCCCCCCCCTTCCCTCTCTCAGGGCAGTCCTGTGATGCTAGAAGACTCCAGATCCGGAGCACTCACCGGCCTCGCCCTCTCGCAGCAAAAATCATTGATTTGTTTTTTACGGGCTGGAGCTGCGCCATAGGCTGTTTTCTCAGAAGCCATAGCCAGCACTCTGGGATCGGTGTGAGGCTTTTCGGTGCATGTGGTGATATCCATCCTTTTGTTCAACCTCCTGACTCACACCACGCTTTACTCAAAGGGCTGCCTCCTCTTCTTCCCTCTTCTGTCTGCTTCTCCACAGTGGGATTGGTGAAGACTTTCTAACCCATATCACTGACATTGCCGCCACTTTTCCTCCTGCAGAAAATCATTGCCCCTGTCTCGCCTGGATCATAAGTCATGGATGGTCATACATGCAGGAAACTTGCATAACTCAATCAGCACGCCTGCACTTTCTTCTGTCTTTCCAGCCACGCCCTCTGCCCTCCGATGTTGTTTTTCTCTTGTAATCCTCCCTGTTCAGCTTTAAGTTTTGCCTGCTGTGTGTGTTGAAGTTCATGGATCGTCAGCAGTAATTTATGTCTGTGTACGAGTGTATCTGCTCATCAGTAACATAAAGCCAAGACTCATTTTGTCGTGTGTGTGTGTGTTGGGCCCTCTCCCTGCAGTTACTTGTGCTTTTACATCTGAGAGATTTTTATTTTCTTCTTTTTGACCAACACAAAAACAGTCGTATAGATATTTTGTATTTCAAGTATATTTGATCACCAGTCAACCAGGCCCTGCTTGCTTTTTTTTTTCTTTCTTTCTTCTCACCGGGTAACCATGGGAACGAACCAAGAGGACCATTTTGCAATCCTCCTGACACACACACACACACACACACACTTCCTCTCTCTTTCTGAGGAGTGTGTGTGTTAGTGAAAAGTTCAACTTAAACACACCATACACATTATACAGTATCGACGAGTCTAAAGGCCTGTCCGTCATGAGGCCTGTTTCCAGATATTGTTGTTAAATGGCTGTTCTTATTATCGCTATTGTTATATTGGTGAGTTGTTGTATTTTTTCTTTTTTTCTTTTTTTTTCTTTTTTTTACATAAAAGGGAGTTAAAGTTGTATCTTTTTTAAATAATTAGGATGTTTTTATTTGTATTTTCTTCTCTTATGGGCGTGTTTATTATTGGCAGTGTTCAATCTTTCTGAAACCTTTTTTTTCTCTTTGATTTCCCCTCCAAGATCTTATAAGGAATTATTTTAAAAGAAGATATAAGTAGATTGTCTAAGAGATATGAGTTATTGAGGGTTATAGTCTGTATATTCTATGGGTATTATGAATTAAACGATTAACAAAGAAACAGAATTATATACATAAATAAAATTTCCTGATACTGTTACAACTGTTTGTGGTCTCTTGTTTTTGTCCTACGGTATTATCAGCACCCTTTTACATTCGGTCATTGAACTTCAGGGGCCGGTTTTTACAAACGAAGACTTTGACTATGAGTTAGATCTGATTAACAGACTTCAGAAAGACTGGCTCGCTGGGAAGTAAGATCCATAAATACACCTGCAATTACAGCTTCTCGCCATAGGTGTTACCAAAGAGCAAAACGGAATTGTAACCTTAATGTGGCAAGACTCAGTGATTGGAACCTCTTAGTTCTTAAAGGCCCAGTGTGTAACGTGTTTAGTTGTTCATTATCAAAATCTGTGTTGCCTGTTCACAAACGTGTCTTTTTTCATGAATATTTACCACCACCATCAATTCCAAGAATTCCTTTTGGCTTGAAATTTTACATTTGCATTCGCATGAACTGGGGTAGACGCTCCATATTCATGCTCCATCTTGAAATACGTTAGCCAGTAAGGGACATACAGGACGTACTGCTCCGCCTTTCACGTTTTCGCTGTCGCATGATAAACTCACAGGTGCTGCTAATGGGTATCGTAGCTTCCCGGCCCCGGCAAGTTTGAAGAAGGAAACATGGAGGACCACACGTATTCAAAATCCAAATTTCAGGAACAGGAGTCTTCTTCTTCGCCAAGAAAAAGGATATTGAAAAGAGCAAGAGACCGGCTTTTTGAAGTGTGAAGGCTACCGTAGCTGTAATACGTACTTTGAACTGGGTGGTGCGAGAGAGTTGATTGCGATATATGATCTCAACGCTAGATGGGAGAAATTCCCACACATTGGACCTTTAACTATCCTGGGGTCAGGCTGGCTAATATTTTAGTCTTTATTTCTTGTGAAAAATGTTTATCAGATTAATTCCAAAGCCAAACTAAGACTGGCCTAACACTACAGTCTGAAAGATCTTTGTGAAACCGTCTCCTGAAGTAAACTTCAAGCCTGAGAGTCGTGGGAATGAACAGAACTGCGTGGCATCTCGCCATAACGGTCAACTTGCTTTCCCACCTTCCTACATAACGTGTCTGAGCATGGCTTTCCCATCCCACCTTGCCATTCTCAGATTCTTTCGCCGTCACTGGAATGGCAACAGCAACGTCTGCTTCTCAGTTAAAAAATAAATGGAAATAGTAGGCAAAGGTCTTTCAAAATGAGCAGGACCCCTAATTTGTAAGTCAAAAGGAGACCCCTGCAAAAGTGAGAAAATGCTGGAAAGTTGTGAATAGATTTCTCTATTCTGTTGAAACCCAGGCTTGTAACATTTCAGAGAGGGCTCGGCCTCTCGTGTCATTGTAACATTCCAGCTCTGCTATTGAATCTGAACAATAAAGAGATTCACTCTGCTGACTTTGTAGTGTATGTATAACGAACAGCATGCATGCACCTACGCATGACGACGTTTTCATATTTTTGGCCTTGTGGGTCAGAGCTAAGTTCACATGGCCTCTCCCCACACACCATCCCTTTTGTCAAATATACACCGACTAAGAAACCTGCTACACTCCCAGTGATGCCTTTTGTCTTTCCCAATTATCAGCTGCAAACTTATGTCTGTGCTCAAATTCAAATGAACCCATTAAATCTGGAAAGGACTGCTTATTTATCATATGATGTTGCTTTAGTGTCATAATCACAGTACTGATGGACAACCTCACACTACAAACAATGAAGCAGAGTAGAAGAAATCCTAGAAGTGTTACAGGTATGACGCACACAACGCCACCAATCTAGCTGAACAAAGGCAGTTTAAAGAGTAATAGTATTACAACAGGCAGGGGAGAGGCCAGATTGAGAGAGGGAGAGAGAGAGAGAGGAGAGGAGGGGTGAGCTCTGGGTTATGAGCTTGTGCTTATTAACTATTTTTTACAACTCTGGAGGATTGTGAACAAGTGTGAGCAGGAAAGAGACATTCTTCTGTCTAACCAGTTTGTCCGGTTTTTTTATTATCTTGCAAGAAAGACAGAGCAGGTAGTATAGAGTCAAGCTTTTGGATTTGTAACACACAAAGGGGGATGTTGTGGATTAATTATCTTTTGACAGAGGTCTAGGACACAGTCGTTGGCTCAGTTCTGTTTGATCGCTGTTTTTGTTGGGTTAGGAGATTGTGCAGAGACTCAGTCAGGATCTCACTGGACATATTTGCAGAGAAGGATGAGCAGTTTTCTGTACTTCATCCTCCCAGCTCTGGGTGGATACACTCTCACCTCGGTGTACTTGCTGAAGAACCCCCACATTCTCCACAGGAGGAAACGCACTGCTTTTTACTGCACACACATCTCACACAGAGGAGGTAAGGGGGTGACTGTCAGTCAGGTGCAGTCCATACTTTACTGGAAAGTAGCCAAGGAGATAGTTGGAGGGATGTTAGCTATTTAGGGCCCAAGCATTAAAGTGTGAGAAACCTATTGTTTTTGTAAAGACTATTATTGTATTTTTGACAGGCTGTGATGCTCGAAAACTCACGACAATTGGCACACGTCAGACTTGGCAAAAATTGCAATGTTCTGTAGTGATTGGTTTGGGCATGGCCAGCGGGCTCCATAGCGCTCCTAAACACATTACAGGTTTAGGATAAAGTTCAATTTGATGTTCACAAAATTTGGTGGAAGCATTGCTCTTATTTTTACGAACATGTTAAAAAAAAAAAAAAAAAACTCTCCCTCATACTCTGCTTCTGACTGGCTAGTAGTCCTTACCTAGCTACTGCACATGTGCAACACAGGGTGAAAAGAGGAGCTGCAGCAATGTGCAGTACAACAAAATTATGGTGTTTTTTGAAAATTAAACCATGTAAACCTATTCTGATATAACCTCTAAATACAATTATGAACCTGAAAATGAGCATTATATTAATAAAATTGAAAACTCACGAATGCACACATCAAAACCTATGAGCATTGCGAGACTATACATCGATTTGGTTCATGCGTGTTTAGCAGGCTCCATAGCGCCCCCTAATGAAAGGAAGGCTTTAATTTGGACATGGTTGATACCCATACATGAAATTTACATGGTGTGGTCTACACATGATATACAGCAACATGACATATAATTAGTGTGTTCTCTAGCACCACACGGTGGACAGAGGAAATGGTACAAAATTTGCAATGCGTAATTTTCAGTGCCATGCACTCCACCCACGAAATGTCTAACTCGTGCGTGCGATGTCAGACGGAAATGCACAGCTGCATCAACCAGCGTCCCACCAGTAACGTTACCCCTAGTCTCGCTTTGCCAGACCATCCGCACGCTGTGGAGCAGAGGAGGGTCTGGCTCATTTCATTCACTCGTTGCACATCCCTGGAGGAATATTGTTGTTAACGTGCAACAAATAACTCAAATGAAGATGTAAAAGTCAACAAACACTACAAGGAGCGTGTTGATAAGAGAATACAAACATCTGGTTGCCAACATCATCATGTGCTACAATAAAGAGCCAGGCAATTTCAGTGGCTCAGTGTATCTACTTCTGAGAAGTAGACAAATCTTTTAATGACTTAATTTGTCTATGATTTTCTTTTGATTGATTTTTTTTTTTTTACCCTAACTCATCTATTTGTCACCAGGAGGTGGAGAGAGGATAGAGAGCACGATGGACGCGTTCACAAAGTGAGTACCAAACTCAAGCTGCTGCTCTCAGAATTTTTTTCAGATTTGGAGATCTATCTTCAAAAGTATAGACTTACTGCTATAACTTAAATCCTATATTTAAGATATTAAAGGTCCTATGACATGATGCTTTTATAGGCCTTAGTGGTCCCCTAATACTGTATCTGAAGTCTCTTTTATATAGGCCTTAGTGGTCCCCTAATACTGTATCTGAAGTCTCTTTTATATAGGCCTTAGTGGTCCCCTAATACTGTATCTGAAGTCTCTTTTATATAGACCTTAGTGGTCCCCTAATACTGTATCTGAAGTCTCTTTTATATAGACCTTAGTGGTCCACTAATACTGTATCTGAAGTCTCTTTTATATAGACCTTAGTGGTCCACTAATACTGTATCTGAAGTCTCTTTTATATAGGCCTTTGTGGTCCCCTAATACTGTATCTGAAGTCTCTTTTATATAGGCCTTAGTGGTCCCCTAATACTGTATCTGAAGTCTCTTTTATATAGGCCTTAGTGGTCCCCTAATACTGTATCTGAAGTCTCTTTTATATAGGCCTTAGTGGTCCCATAATACTGTATCTGAAGTCTCTTTTATATAGACCTTAGTGGTCCCCTAATACTGTATCTGAAGTCTCTTTTATATAGGCCTTAGTGGTCCCCTAATACTGTATCTGAAGTCTCTTTTATATAGACCTTAGTGGTCCACTAATACTGTATCTGAAGTCTCTTTTATATAAACCTTAGTGGTACCCTAATACTGTATCTGAAGTCTCTTATATAGACCTTAGTGGTCCTCTAATACTGTATCTGAAGTCTCTTTTATATAGACCTTAGTGGTCCCCTAATACTGTATCTGAAGTCTCTTTTATATAGACCTTAGTGGTCCCCTAATACTGTATCTGAAGTCTCTTTTATATAGACCTCAGTGGTCCCCTAATACTGTATCTGAAGTCTCTTTTATATAGACATCAGTGGTCCCCTAATACTGTATCTGAAGTCTCTTTTATATAGACCTCAGTGGTCCCCTAATACTGTATCTGAAGTCTCTTTTATATAGACCTCAGTGGTCCCCTAATACTGTATCTGAAGTCTCTTTCCTGAAATTCAGCCTTGGTGCAGAATTACAGCCACTAGAGCCAGTCCCACAATGAGCTTTACTTAGGATGTGCCATTTCTGTGTCTGTAGCTTTAAATGCTATTGAGGAGGAGAGAGGGGGGGGCAAGGTGGAGGGTGGGGGTGTGGCCTTGACCAACTGCCATGCTTCGCTCATTTGCAAGCCATGATGTCTCTCTCTTTCTCATGGGCGGGCCAAATTTTCTGGGTGGGCAAAGCAAAGAAAGGGGAGGTAACCTTTCTCCTTATGATGACATATAGGGAAGATTCCAGATTGGCCCATCTCAGCTTTCATTTTCTCAAAGGCAGAGCAGGATACCCAGGGCTTGGTTTACACCTATCGCCATTTCTAGCCACTGGGGGACCGTAGGCAGGCTGGGGAACGCATATTAAAGTTAAAAAACCTCATAAAGGGAAATTTTCATGCCATGGGAACTTTAAAGATGCTGAAAGTCTGGACTGCCTAAAGATGCAAGATTTGTGCTTCATGAAAAAGTAGTAAATATGCATCACTTTGTGCTATCCTTTGTTGTTCCATCCATCCATCCATCTTCATCCGCTTATCCGGGGTCGGGTCGCGGGGGTAGCAGCTCCAGCAGGGGACCCCAAACTTCCCTTTCCCGAGCTACATTAACCAGCTCCGACTGGGGGATCCCGAGGCGTTCCCAGGCCAGGTTAGAGATATAATCCCTCCACCTAGTCCTGGGTCTCCCCCGAGGCCAGCTACCCTCCTGAGGAAACCCATTTCGGCCGCTTGTACCCTGGATCTTGTTCTTTCGGTCATGACCCAGCCTTTATGACCATAGGTGAGGGTAGGAACAAAAACTGACCGGTAGATTGAGAGCTTTGCCTTCTGGCTCAGCTCTCTTTTCGTCACAACGGTGCGATAAATTGAATGTAATACCGCACCTGCTGTGCCGATTCTCCGACCAATCTCCCGCTCCATTGTCCCCTCACTCGCGAACAAGACCCCAAGGTACTTGAACTCCTTCACTTGGGGTAAGGACTCATTCCCTACCTGGAGAAGGCACTCCATCGGTTTCCTGCTGGAACCATGGCCTCCGATTTAGAGGTGCTGATCCTCATCCCAGCCGCTTCACACTCGGCTGCGAACCGATCCAGTGAGTGCTGAAGGTCCTTTGTTGTTTGCTGTGTTAATTGTCTTACATCCTATTAAGATTAGACATTTTAGTTTCTGGTCCATGTCGT
>NC_135869.1:22074553-22227053 GCF_031162955.1 Sander vitreus | reverse complement strand
TGACTCATTTTAACTTTACTCCTTGTTTTGTTGGCATTGGCTTTACTCCCCATTTGTTTAAAAAAGAAAAAAGGTGATAAAAAATGTTTAAGTATTTTTTTTAGAGCTGTTTGGTCTCCAGGACCCTGAACAGATCATTACATGTTGACTAATATAGCTGTGGTTGCAGGTGCATTTGTTTGTGTGCAATGAAGATGAAGACATAAAGGCTGCATTTGAAGTCGGGGCCACAGGGGTAATGAGTGACTACCCGGCTCTTCTGTCAAGCTACCTCTGCAGAAACAGAAGTCAGGATTGACTCCCAAACACATCCTCACAATTCATAACTGGCAGCTTTCTTATGGATGAGGACTGTGTAAAGAAAAGACCGTGAGAAAAAGTGTGAACAAGACGTGTGAAAACCGTTTCTTCCACCGTGACAAGATTAGACGACGAGTTGTTGGTCGAACTATAAAACACCATGCAGTGGGAATAAAATGATTATTCAATTCTTTAATCTGAATCACTGCTGATAGAATTAACTGCAATTGTGTCATTTCTACTGCCTCCACCCACATTCTGTCAGACACAGCCCAGAGTTTAAAGAAACAGTCAGTGATTTTTCTCAGCAACAAATCTAACAGTGCTTTTATTAGTGCACAGGACCGGAGTACAAAAAGGTGACAAATTAGACAGACAGGGTGTAACAAAATATACAGACCGTTATGTTGTTAGAGTAGACAATTATTATGTGTATGTCAATGGGAGAACTTCTTATTGACGTTGCCTTATGTTTTATGTGCATGTGGTATAGTGTGTTGTGCATTAATGTACTGTATGTGTAAGTGTGACCTGAGGAATGTGCAGGTATGTGTGGAGGAGGAGTAGGAGAGAAGGGAAAGAATCTAAAGAAATAAATAACAATTTGAGGAAAACTAAATACATATATACGGATACGGAACACATACTGAACTTACGGGGGGGCCAGTCCGGGTCACCACTACTTTTTTTCTTTGCCCTGTATTTAGTTTTCTTATCTTTATCTTTTGGATGCCATTGTGTTAGACCGCCCCCAGACCTAGGAGGGACCTAGTCCAATACAGGTCACTCCCAGCTTCCCACACTGGGCTACCTCCAGACCCTCTGGGAGTGAGTGTGTATAATGGAGGAAGTGTACTGTAGCTTCTAAACCTCCTTGGGTTTTGGGTTTTTTGAAGGGTTGTCAATTTGATGTGTCTTATTATTCCAATAATATTTGGTGATGATGGTATGTAATGATTGAATTCAGGTGACGGTGAGTTGAATTGGTAAGAAATCATTTATTTTAGGGAGCATTATCAGTAGCTATTCTGTCTGTAACATATCAGTAAGCAGTTTTAGACTGACTGACTGACTACATAAGTAATGCAACCAGTGTGTATGGGCTGCTGCATGTTGATCTGTAGTGGAAAGATAGTAGGTTTGTTCCAGTTTATAACACAATTGGAAATTTTGATGATTCTCCGAAACCAAATTTATCTAATGTGGCAAATAGAAATTTCCAAAATATCTAAACAAAAGCTTTTTCTGCATCAAGGAACACAATGGGGGATTCTGTTTGCTGGAGAGATAAATAATGTATTAAACTGGACAGTTTGTTGGTAGTGCAGAGTTTTGTTTTAGTGACCCTCAAGTAGTAGGATTGAGCAGTGCTTGTAGCTGGAGTAAATATTTAACCAGCTGGACCACGTCATCTGATAACTCATGATAAGAGAGTAAACATGACTGTTTTGACTGTTTTTGACTGTGTCTGATGTTATTTTTTGGACATAATTTGATTGGTTTGAATAAGTGCTGAACTTTAGAAATAAATGATCTGCAAAAATTCACTTGGATGTATGTTTTTATATTCTTGTGTGTGGTATTAAGATGAAAAGAGCACATGGGTTGGAAATAAAAGCAAAGAAAATGTACACTTATTGTTATATATATATATATATATATATATATATATATATATATATATATATATATGTGAGAACAGTGTTATTAATAGGGTATCTAGGCTGTATTGGCTGTATTGTGCATCTGTGTTTAATAAAGTCACTCAAAGTTACCACATATACTATACAGCCACATATAAACAGGGGGTTTACATGTGCACTTAGCCTCACCTGTGATGTTTTCCCAGGCTATGGTCAAAGTCCGGCCACACCACTGTGATAATATCAACCCGCCTGTTGGTGAAACAAAGGCTGTCCTTTTCTGAAATGCTTGGCTGTGCTTTGCAGTGTGACAAGTGGGTATAAGTGGATCAGTGCTGACTGAGGTTTTGAATACAGTAGATGTAATAAGCAAATACTTGAATAAGTGACCCAGCAGAGAAATAAGGCTCTTGTGATCACACAACCAGGGTAGTAGCTATCATTGCATGCAAGCAAAAATGCCAAACTTCAAATCTGAATATTGTTGTTTTTCTTAATTTTCTATGACTGAATAATTTGGGGTTTTAGACTGTCGGTCAGAAAGAAAGAAAAACAAGACGTGAAGATGTCATGCACTTGTGATGGAGATTTTCTTACATTGTATAGACCAAATAATTTAAAGGAATAATCGACAGATTAATAAATAATGAAAATAATCATTAACAGCCCTGCTTTTCAAACATTTAGATCATTATGATGGGAGACACATTTACAGAAAATATAGTTCAAGGGTTAAATTAATAAAAAAATAATAATGAATACAATGTGAACTGTTTGGATTATTTTTGGATTGTGAGAATCTTTTGCAGTGTTTTAGGATTGATGGTGCTGTGCTGGAGGAATTTGGACCCCCTGGCTACAACATAATACACATTTAAGAGGAAAGCAAAACGGCTTTGAGACAGCAGTGCAAATAAATCAAAAAACCACAACAGCATATCCTCCCCATCCTTTCTGTCCAAGGATATCAAAGATTTCCTGAATTTTGTCACATAACCGCAAATACGTGTTCTTTACATAGTGTAGTTTGATCCGTTTGCAGCCAGTCTGAAGGACTTTTATCCCAAAATCCGCCAGCAGGATAATAACCCTCTAACAGCATTTATAAGACTGTACCAACAATCAACTGATAGCCATAAATGGCTCATGTGAAGTCGAATTTGATTGGCTGACCCACATTCTAGACGTCACCCGCCGTCTCTCATTGGTCGACGGGGATTTGTTTTGCACTCTTCAGACTTCCTCCTCTGCGTGTTTTCATAATAAACCACATTTTTCTCCCGCCGCAGCAGCCGCACTGTTATCCTGTCAGCCTGCCAGCATTGTCGGATTTCAGCTCCTGTTTTTAACAAAGGCCGTGGATGAAGTTTGAAAGCTGTTTCAGATTCAAAGAAGAGACGCGGGTAAACGGGTTCCGCTGCAACAAGCAGAGGCTGTCTCTGTTGTCTTTATTGTCCAAGCCTTTAGCGCGTGGTCGACTGTTGGACCGAGCCGACGTGCCGAGCACATACCTGCTTTAATTAGATGTTTTTCAGCTGTCAGTCACATTGATACGCTGTAAAGACTGCGAGGAGCTTCGGTATTATCAGGTGAGTCGACAGACACCGAGGAATATCCTGCAATGCGCATCTGAGCTGCTGTTAGCCGCTCTATGTTGTGACCAGTGCGGAGCTAGCTAACACGCAAACTAGGTCCGAGCTAGTGACCGATTTCTCCTGCATCTGTATCAGGCCGTCTGTGTTATTATTTAGCGACTGACTGACTTTAGTGACAGACTGCCACCAGTGTTGCATAAATGGCGCAGCACACGGTGCAGGGGCTTGAATGTGGGTTAACTGATTGCATAAAGAGGCGAGGATTGTTTGTGCAAACAGTTGTAAACCAGGAAGCAAGCTGCCTGGTTCTAACCCTTCAGCCAGCATGAGTCTCTCAACTTTGATTATTTATAACAGTACACGTTTTTTTTTATGTTAGTTTAATTATATTTCAGTCTCTGCACAGTGACAATAACACATGCTACATGCTGATACATGATTACAGCATATTGTTCACTAGGGCTGTCATTCAGTTATTTTCATATACGCCACTTTTTACATACTTACATAATATTACTGTTTACTTGATCAGCTTTGTTGTTCTTGTTTTTATGTGTGCCTGTTTCTAACTTCCTGTAAATTGATACACTGAGAGCAACTTAAACCAGAGTCAAATGACTTGTATATGTACCCATACTTGGCCAATACATCTGATTGATTCATTATAGATTCATCTGTCCGATGCTGTGTAGACCTATTTCTGCCATTAAAAAAATTATGAAATGATAAGAAATCATAATGCTATGGAAGATAGTTAAAATTGTTAGTCTGAATTATGAGATAATAAGTCAAAGTTTTGGATTTCTGAAGTTAAATCTTTAAAGTTATGGGGTGAAGTGTTATATTATTATAGAATATTATATAATTCTGTTTTGATCACTACCGAAAACATGTAAGAGCATTTTAATGTTGTAGTTCCTCAATGTGGAGCCAAGTTTAGATACTTTGTAAACTATTGAGTAGATTAGTAGTAAAGTACTGTATCATATCATTTAACCATATTAATGTAAAAACTAGTAACTACAAATGTCAAAAAATGCAGTAGAGTAGAAGTTTAACATTGCATCAAATTAAATACTAAAATATAGTGCAAGTACCTCAAAATTGTACTTCAGTACAGTACTTGAGTAAATGGACTTAGTTACATTTCACCACTGTGTCTTACCTTCTGTTAATACTCACGTCATATATATATATATATATATATATATATATATATATATATATATATAATACGAAATTGATTGTCAAAATTAATGTTGTATGATCAGCTCCAGCATCACAGTTTATTAATACTTGACAGGTCAGGTTATGTTAAGGGAAAGCCTTGCAGAATTGCATTGCTATTATCAGATGTTGTATGTAATGTTGACATAACATGTTGTCAATGTTGTTGATGATGTAAACCCTGTACCCTCCAATATCTTCCACTTCCTCACTGATAGCTGAAAATGGAATTAAAATGAAAATCCTTAATTCACATGTATGGTTAACCATACATGTGAATGTACACTAAACTAACACTAAACTCCCATCCTGTTTCCTCCTTCCCTTTTCCTCATCAGACATGGTGAAGCTGACAAAAGCCAAGACATTCCAGGCATACCTGGACTCCTGCCACCGTCGCTACAGCTGTGTGCACTGCCGTGCCCATCTGGCCAACCATGACGATCTCATCTCCAAGGTTCATTATGCTGCCACTCTTGTTGTTGTTGTTGTTGTTGTTGTTGTTGTTAATAATCATTTCAGGTGGCTCATAACAACGCCTCATGGTTCTCCCATAGTTTAGAAAGTAGCAAAACTGGAAAAACTGGACTGACATAAAACAAATAATATATCTCCCGAAGTTAGACTTAAAAAAAAATATATATATATATATATATTAGATATCTGTTGTGTTTGATGACCTATATGTCAAGTGGACACATGTAGCACTTTAAAAAAAAAAAAATCTTATTTCATTTTTCCTCCATGTGTCTTAGTCCTTCCAAGGCAGTCAGGGCCGAGCCTACCTCTTCAACTCTGTGTGAGTATTTTAATTTTTTAATTTTGCTACACATATTGAATGTAGGAAAGTGGCTATTCTTATCTTAGGTTTGCAATCTTATTTTTACCTCCATATATACTGTGTAGACGGGTTAAAAAAAAAAAAAAAAAGACTTCAGTAAGGGTTACAATTGATTTATATTCATCACAGTTTAAAAAAAAAAAAAATGTTCCTTTGTATTTAACCTGTATTTTGTTACTCAAACATTTCTGAATAGATTAGTGACCTGAGGACTCTTTGTTTAAAAGTAATAGTCTCATTCTGTTTGAAACCAAATTCCCAGTTTCACACGTTTGCACAAACCACATTGTCAACAGATAATCTGATCTGCTCTCGGGTGAACCTTGAAGTTCACTTCAGTGGCGCTTGTCCTTGGTTAGTGGGTCAGAAATACACAGGCTTTGACCCTAAAATGGGAGCCCCTTGAAATAACTCAAGCACTTAATCGAACTTCAAGGTTTAAATTGAATAGATGCTGATCTGTTTCTGAGTCTCTCTTCTCAATGGTTTCATGAACTTTAGTCTTCTTTTTTTTTAACCTTCAAAAGAATATCATATAGCAGGTCCTTAACTGTTTAGGTTCACACACTAGTCTCTTGGCGCATGGTAAGGAGAGTAGGTTAATTCCCGTGAAGCCCTCTGTGAATCAGAGAGGAGCTGCTGTTTGACAATACTGCATTTGGTTTCAGGGTGAATGTTGGCTGTGGTCCTGCGGAGGAGAGGCTACTGCTCACGGGACTACACGCTGTCGCCGACATCTACTGTGAAAACTGCCACACCACGCTGGGCTGGAAATACGTAAGTACGACCATTTGTGAATAAAATGCTGGCTTGTTCAAAGGCGAGCCACTTAAATGTTTGATGAAAGGGGTTAACATTGTTCCCACCACAGATACCTGGTGTAGGTTTTGATTTACAGTTCAGTGGTAGATTTCACTCTTGATGGCACCCCAGTAACATTAGCAGGAGATATAGCAGGTGATTCAATCTGTGTCCTGCTTTACTTACATCCCCTAAGTGTGTTTACATTCTTTCATCCACTTTGTGATTTAGAGTGATGCTAAGCTACGCACATACCTATTAAACTGCAGTTACATCCAGGTGATTGAGAATAGAGAAGGAGCTGAACAGGTGGTTTGCTGTGGAGATGGCTTTGCTAGATGTGTGTTACTGAAAGGCAGAAGATCACGGAGTCGTTTTTTTCAACTTTCTTAATGTTGACTATCAACAATCTCTACCGGCACCAGCATTTTGTTAGAGAAAACACAACCAGCCCAATCTGGCCAGTCACAGTTCTTGTGCTGTCCACATGGTGTCTTTGTAGGCACTGGAGCCCTCATTTGTAATCACATTTTTGAGTTGCGTTGTAGCTACAGAAGTTACATGCGTAGAGCAGGAAGCTACAGCATAGCCTCTTAACCCACAAATATAAATACAGCTTTACACATTTTATGATGTTATGGCAGAGTATAGAAATTCCCATGAGGAAATAGTGTAATAATGCTTTTTTTTTTTTTTTTTTAAATGTCAGAGATGTGAAGCACACATTGCCACAGCTCTTTTTCTCATACTGTAATATGCAACAATGTTTTGCAGAAAAAAAGGTTTATTAAGATTAAACACTACCTTGAAATTTGGAATCTGCATTTCCTTCTTATGAAACTAGTACTGGATAGTATATAAGCATGGTGTAAGTCTGGTTTGAGCTATAGTTTTAATCTTTTTAATAACCCTTATGTACCTCTCTCCTACAGGAGCAAGCCTTTGAGCTGAGTCAGAAGTACAAGGAGGGGAAGTTTATCATTGAGCTGTCCCACATGATAAAGGACAACGGCTGGGACTGAGAGGGGAACCTCCCATCTTTCTTCATGACTTTTTCAAAAGTTGCATCCCCTTCGACTTAAAGGGGTTCCAGTGTAGCCTCCTCATCCCGCGTACGAGCCATCGCTGTGCCACACTTTCACTTCGTACGGCTTCGCCAACAATAGCATGTGATGCCTTTTATCTTTTTCTGTTCTTCATGTTTTTCCAGCGACCACAACAACACATTTGCTGATATTGCTATCCCAATTGCTAGTTGTGCTGGGACATGGACTGAATGAGTGCAGGGTTTGTGTGTGTGTGAAAGACTGGGAGATGTAGTCACACAGGCACGTGTGCATGTTGGATTTTAAATAGGGTTGGGCGTCGAGAACTGGTTCCAACTTGGAATCGTTTCTAAAATTACGAGGCCAGTGCAAGTCAAATAATCTGACCGTTTTACACATCAGATGCAGGTATTTGGGTTTTCCTTTTGACTTTAAGGTGCACATTTAGACATATCTGGCCCAAACTGAGTAAAGTATATAGGCCTGTTTAACCTATAGATAATTTTTGAGTGATGAAAAGGTATGGGAATGCTTAAAGCAGTGTCGCTTGTTATTTTTATCAGTAAAATTCACGTTTTTTTATGGTAAAATCAGTAACACTTGTTCATATTTTAAAGGCAATCAGGATGTTGAATTGGTGATATTAAAGCCTGCAAAAGTCTCCTGCAAGGTGTGTGTGTGTGTGTGTGTGTGTGTGTGTGTGTGTGTGTGTGTGTGTGTGTGTGTGTGTGTGTGTGTGTGTGTGTGTGTGTGTGTGTGTGTGTGTGTGTGTGTGTGTGTGTGTGTGTGTGTGTGTGTGTGTGTGTGTGTGTGTGTGTGTGTGTGTGTGTGTGTGTGTGTGTGTGTGTGTGTGTGTGTGTTTTTACTTAATGCTGATGAGATCTATCCCCTATGTGTTTGTGTATATCCTAACATGAAGCTACCCATACAGATACATTTACTCAATGGTGTTAGAGCAAAGTGTTATAGGATTATGTAGCATATTTATGGTGATTTTTAATGTCTGCTTCTTTCATTAAAGTGTATTATTTTAACCTAATCTTTCATTAAAATACAGTTTATCTGTAACCAGTGTTCAGTTTTCTTTTGCTTGAGATGTTGTGTATGTAATCTGGCCTCTGATTCCCACCCACACACACATACTTGAGTTATTAAAACAACTTAAAATAAATATAGATGCTACACATGCAAGTCTGGTATCCACTTGAGAACTGATAATCCTCTACATCACTTAGACTAATAATAATCGTTCCTTTTTTTTTCTTCTTTTTTTTTTTACTGAGCATTACCTGATGTATGTAGCGTAATGGTGTTGGAATAAACTGTTCCGAAGGTCACAATTTCAGTTTGTAATTTGTAAGAGAAACGTTTATCTATTTATTATATCATTTAACGCATGTTAGCAAAGCTCTCATTTACAGGGAGGAAGAAATTCAACAGGATGCCCTGACTTGTCTGTAAATCAACCAGCAGATGACGATGTAGGTACTGTTAGATTATAGGTATACTGTTACCACAGTATGGTTGTGTAGACAACCTGCTGGATACATGATGCTACTGGAAACACACTTACAGAACTAATTACACACACACAAAGTGTCTGAATCCAAAAGGCTATCTCCTCTCACACACTTCCACAAGACTCTTTTATAACACAGCCTATCATTTGTTTTTTTCTCCCTTTTTTATATACACTACCGGTCAAAAGCTTGGGGTCACTTAGAAATTTCCATTCCACTCCATTATAGACAGAATACCAGCTGAGATCAGTTGCATTGTTTTTTTAACCAGGGCAGCAGTTTTCAGATTACATTATGTGCTTACATAATTGCAAAAGGGTTCTCCAATGTTTTCTCAGTTAGCCTTTTGAAATGATATCAGATTAGTAAACAGAATGTGCCTTTGGAACATTGGATGAATGGTTGCTGATAATGGGCAATGTAGATATTGCATTTAAGATCAGCCACTTCTTTCTACAACAGTCGAGAACCATAACCATTTTGTTATGTAAGCACATAATGTAATCTGAAAACTGCTGCCCTGATTAAAAAAAACAATGCAACTGATCTCAGCTGGTATTCTGTCTGTAATGGAGTGGAATGGAAATTTCTGAGTGACCCCAAACTTTTGACTGGTAGTGTAAGTTATTTTGATTATTTCACTGCTTTATTTAAACAATTTGCTTTTATCAGTATGTGTGGAGGTCATGTTCTCAGATGTATTGTGATGAACTAACATGTTCTACAGATGTTTGTTTGAACTGTTGTATTTGATAATGTGGGAACATTTTGATTAAATATTTTTTTTAAAACGACTTTATTTCCTTACATTTCACAGGTGTAAACAGACGCACGCTGGCGTTATGTCGCAGCACAAGACGGCGTTCAGACACATGGAGCCGCACAGAACTGCTGCTTGGAAAAGTTATATTAAAGTGCTCATATTATGCTTTATTTTCAGGTTCATAATTATATTTAGAGGTTGTACCAGAATAGGTTTACATGGTTTAATTTTCAAATAACACCATATATTTGTTGTACTGCACATTGCTGCAGCTCCTCTTTTCTCCCTGTGTGTTGAGCTCTCTGTTTTAGCTACAGAGTGAGACATCGCACTTCTGTTTCATCTTTGTTGGGAGTCACACATGCACAGTAGCTAGGTAAGGACTACTAGCCAGTCAGAAGCAGAGTATGAGGGCGTGCCCTGACAGTACTTAGGTAAGGACTACTAGCCAGTCAGAAGCAGAGTATGAGGGCGTGCCACGCTAGCAGCTAGGCGAGCATTAAAACGTGTGTTACAAAGTGACGCACGTTTGTCATGGAAATAAAGGCTGGACTACAATAGAGCTGTTTGGAGCAGTTTGTGAACAGTGTTTTCTGTTGAAGTCCCTTTGGCGTGGACTTTGGGGTTTTACTTTACTTTGTAAACCTATAACATGCACAAAAAAAGATATATAACACAATAAAGGAAAGGGAAAAAGCCAAAAAGCATAATACGAGCACTTTCAAACATGGTTCAGCAAGATCAAGGAGACTAAAACTGAAGTGACACCAACAACTTTGCCTACTCTTAACATTCATTCTAATCACAACAAACTTTACTATAAAACACATACAGCAGGCCTATTTAAGACTTATTTTAAAAACAGTGATGGAAGAAGTATGCTGCCTATGACTGCATTGAAAATGTTACTTATGTAAAAGTATGTAAGTATCATCAGGAACATGTAGCCAGTATAAGTACTAAAAGTAAAATTACTCAATGTTTCTGATTTGAGAATCCTCCCATTTTAGAAACTCGGGAGTAGAAGTAGAAAGTGGAATGAAAAGAAATGACTCAAGTAAAGTACAAGTACCTCAACATTTGGACTGAAGTACAGTAGTGGAGTAAATCTACTTAGTTACATTCCATCGCGGTTTAAAAGAGTGATCAAACATCCTTGGTTTATGCTGATTAGTTACACCTGTGATGAACACGAATGTTTGCGTCTAACCAATAAGAAAGGAGCTCTTGTGACTCTCGACCAATCGGATTCCGCGGCTCGTTCTTGCCTTTAACTCGAGTATAAAACGCCTCGCTAAAGGCTGGAGGCAGCGTTTCACTCAGCACTCTTAACAGCGGTACGGTAAAATCAGTTTCTTTCGCCTTATTTCATCCCTCTCTCAGCGGCAGGAAACATGGTGAGTACGGAATATATCTGTGTATCTGTAGCCTCTCTCATAGAGCCTGGGTTTGTCCGAAGTTATAAGAATAATATAAGAAATAATGATGTTCTTTTTTTATTTTTTTATTTAACCAGGCTCACAGTCCACAGTCACTAACCCTACCTCTAATGAAGAGCAGTTAAACAACGTTTTATGGAAATGTTAGTTCAAGTTGTGCTAAGTGTATAAGTTGTTGGTGTTACCTTGCTAATGGATAAGGCAGATACCAGTAACACATTTCTGTCATAGGCTACTTGCAGCTAGGCATGGGCCGGTTACCGGTTTTAAGGTAGATGGCAAAGTCACGTTTCAAAACCACTTAACATTTAGGCCTACGTCTTATGTACAGACAGTGCAATTTAAAAGTCTCTCTCCCTGCCAGCGTGTAGTGTTTAAAAAATAATATGCAGTGTTCAATAGGTGTTTTTACCCGGACATTTCAAAGTAATACATTTGTAAAGCTATACATTTTTGCTGAAGGTTATCATACCGGCCCATGCCTGCTTGCAGCTTCCGTAGTGCAGTGTGCAACCTGGCCCAATTAGGGTAAAAAGTAGTTGTAAATGTATAAAAGTAGTCTTGTAACTAGGGCTGGGCGATAGTGAGACAATCAGATATCACGATATTCTTGACCAAATACCTCTATCGATATTGCAGCGATATTCTAGGGTTGACAATTGGTGCTTTAACAAAATATCTTCACACTTATTATTTTGATAAATAATCATCGGTAATGTGGACATGTCTAAGTGGGGAAAAGGCAAATAATAGAACAGTCTAAGTTCAGAAAAGTACATCACTTTACTGTAATGCAGCCTTTAAAACCAGGAAAAGACAACACTTATGTCATATTACGATATCCAAAATCTAAGACGATATCTAGTCTCGTATCACGATATCGATATAATGCCCAGCCCTACTTGTAACATTCCTGTTTTTCCTCTGCCTGGCTGCAGCCCCCCCCCCCCAAATATTAAAGTCAAAATGTGTCAAACATTCTGTATTAAGTATTTAGGTGCTGCAGAGACGTCCCAGCCTGCGAATTGTATCCTACAGACTAAAGAACTTTTGTACAGATTCCTCGCACTGATACAAATCATCACTCG
The DNA here is from genome assembly GCF_031162955.1 of Sander vitreus. Classification (NCBI taxonomy): domain Eukaryota; kingdom Metazoa; phylum Chordata; class Actinopteri; order Perciformes; family Percidae; genus Sander; species Sander vitreus. Next base: position 22,214,790 of record NC_135869.1, on the reverse strand, counting down.
TTCAATATCGTGAATCTTATCTCAATATCAATCAAAATAATCACAATTAGATTTTTTTATCGTGCAGCTCTAAGAACCAGCTGAATGAACAGATTACATTTAAGACTGTAAATGTGCAGCATGTGTCTCTGATTTGGTGCTGATGTGTTATCTGCTTCTTTACAGAAGAGTCCTTTATCTTTTTTTTGGTCTCCTCCTTTTAGACCTTTTTATAGATTTGAGTTGTCTAACGTGGTCATCTTACTAGACACGGTTGAAAGGTATAGATGTCTGGCAATGTAACTAAGTAGATTTACTTAAATGTTGAGGTACTTGAGTCTTTTCTTTTCATTCCATGTTCTACTCTACTACATTTCAGAGAGAAATCTTGTACTTTTTACTCCACTACATTCATCCAACATCTTTAGTTACTTTACACATTAAGGTTTCTGTACAAAAAACATGTAGTTTATAAAATCTGATGTTTTACTATAAATGAAACTAGGCAACAATATAACGGCCTACAAGTCCAGCTGAAATGATTAGACCGTTTGGATTCTTTACTCTTTCTAAAATGGGAGGATTTTTCTTTACTTAATATTTTACTACATTTTACAGATGATGCTTGCAGACTTTTACTAAAACGTTTTCAATGCAGGACTTTTACTGTAACAGTATTTGAAACAGTGTGCTATTAGTACTTTTACTGAAGTAAAGGATCTAAATACTTCTTCCACCGCTGCTGGTAAATGTTAAAACTTTGTCGTCCTCCAGCGTGAGTGTATCTCAGTGCACGTTGGCCAAGCCGGTGTCCAGATTGGCAATGCCTGCTGGGAGCTTTACTGCCTGGAGCACGGGATCCAGCCGGACGGACAGATGCACGGGGACAAGACCATCGGCGGCGGAGATGACTCCTTCACCACCTTCTTCAGTGAGACCGGCGCTGGGAAGCACAGTCCCAGGGCCATTTTTGTGGACCTGGAGCCCACTGTCATCGGTAAACTCATTAAATGTATAGATGCCAAAGTTTTTCCCTGTGTATTACAAGCCTAAGTTTCCCCACCAGGCCTAAGCCATTAAATTATTTTTTAAATTCTTTTTTAAATTCATAACCCTCTGAGGACGAAAGATGCACTGGCGCGTCCAAAATGATGTTTGACCAAAAGGAGTTTCAAAAAGGGACCGTGGGATCAGTTGTATACAAATACTAAAAATATGACTAAGCATGGCGAGAATTAAGTCGAAATGGCGAATAAAGTTGAACTACCATTTCAAGAATAATGTCGAGATTAAAGTTGAAATGACGAGAATAAATTCAACTCCTTTTATCACTTAATCACATTAGAGCGACTGTCCGCCATGCTAGCTGTCATTTAGGCAACCTCATAGATATGGGTTACATCCTTGGAGTGCTGCACTCGCCTGAGCTCCACTCCTTCAGGATCAAACAATTTGATCAATTGTCTTGTGTATTGTGATACAACATATCCACCATATTACGCGTAGGTGTAACATCGATACCCTTGCATCTGTCATTACAAGCGACTTCAGTTTGCAGGAATACGGCCACCTCTTCCAAGTTTGTTTCGCATTCTGAAGTGATGCAATTTTCGGCACAATCTCTTAAAAGTCCTAATACTTTTCACCATACTGTGTTCATGCACTAAGAGAGAAACCGATTCTGAAGTAAAATTTCACGAGTTCATATAGGCCTTCACAAGGCATTTTGTAGAAGACTATAGGTAAAGCTAGTAGTTTGATTTATTCTCAAAAGGCTGACTTGATTCTTGAAATGTCAAGTTTTTTTTTTCCTCGACATTTCGACTTTATTCTGAAAATGCAAAATAAATCTATTTTCGTTGACGTGGTAATGCTCTGTTGTAAAAGGTCAATTTAAGATATGTGAACCTCAGAGTTAAGTGGGGCTGGGTATCGTTCAAAATATTCAATATGGTACCGTGACTTCGATACGGCTTCCTAAACTATACTGTTTTTCAATATCAATTTTATGAATCAATGAAATTACAACATTGCACATTACAGCACAAATATTTTATTTCAGCTCCTACTACGTGAGCCCGTCTCTGCGTGTCTCTGATGTGTAATGTTAGACAGCCAATCGCAGACCGTATTAGATCTTAGAAGCATGCTGATTGGCTCTCTGACGCTGAGCTTTACCCCTTAGGGATTGAACTTTGGTATTGAATGAGGCATTTTACGATACTTTTAGAGGAAATAGAGGCGCCTAAAGCATTGAATTCGATACTAGCCCTACTCTTATTTTTTTTTTAGACTACAGTTTCAGCGGGGCAGCTCAGTTGGAAACTTGGACTTTTCAATTTAGTGATCCCTTTTAAGATTAAAACCCTTAAGTGACTTGTCATCCCTCTCCAGATGAGGTGCGCACAGGGACTTACCGCCAGCTGTTCCACCCCGAGCAGCTGATCACCGGCAAAGAGGACGCTGCCAACAACTACGCCCGTGGACACTATACCATCGGCAAAGAGATCATCGACATGGTGCTGGACAGGATCCGCAAACTGGTGGGCACCTTGATATTGAGATGGAGCTATTGATACTCTTTAAATTTAATACCGTAACTCACTGCAGTGGTGGAATGTAACTAAGTACATTTACTCCAGTACTGTACTCGAGTCCAAATGTTGAGGTACTTGAGTTTTCCACTTTCTACTTCTACTCTGCTACATTTCCGATAAATATTGTACTTTTTACTCTACATTAGTCTGACAGCTTTAGTTACTTTACACACTAAGATTTCTGCACACAACGCATGTATTTTATAAAATCTGATCATTTATTCTAAATGAAACTAGCCAACAATATAACAGCCTACAAGTCCAGCTGAAGTAATTAGACCATTAAACACACAACTGTTTGGATTCTTTACACTTTCTAAAATGGCAGGATTTTTCTTTTAATACTTAAGTACATTTTCCTGATGATACTTGCATTAAAGGATCTGGGGGTTTCCTCCAGTTGCTCATTTTTCCCCTCACCATAAAGACATGCATGCTAGCTAACTAGTACTACAGTTGAAAATGAGCCATCTGTCTTACTCTGGTGCATTTACAAAATGTTGGGTGATGTGCATTGTCCCACCGCCGTGTCTCTGTCCCCAGGCGGACCAGTGCACGGGCCTTCAGGGCTTCCTGGTTTTCCACAGCTTCGGCGGTGGCACCGGCTCAGGTTTCACCTCCCTGCTGATGGAGCGTCTGTCTGTGGACTACGGCAAGAAGTCCAAGCTGGAGTTCTCGGTCTACCCGGCTCCCCAGGTGTCCACGGCTGTGGTGGAGCCGTACAACGCCATCCTGACCACCCACACCACGCTGGAGCACTCTGACTGTTCCTTCATGGTGGACAACGAGGCCATCTACGACATCTGCCGCAGGAACCTGGACATCGAGCGCCCGTCTTACACCAACCTGAACCGGCTGATCAGTCAGATCGTGTCCTCGGTCACCGCCTCCCTTCGTTTCGACGGTGCCCTCAACGTCGACCTGACGGAGTTCCAGACCAACTTGGTGCCGTATCCCCGTATCCACTTCCCCCTGGCCACCTATGCACCGGTCATCTCTGCCGAGAAGGCTTACCACGAGCAGCTCTCGGTATCCGAAATCACGAACGCCTGCTTTGAGCCGGCCAATCAGCTGGTGAAATGCGACCCTCGCCACGGCAAATACATGGCCTGCTGCCTCTTGTATCGCGGTGACGTGGTGCCCAAAGACGTTAACGCCGCCATCGCCACCATCAAGACCAAGCGCTCCATCCAGTTTGTGGACTGGTGCCCCACTGGTTTCAAGGTGGGCATCAACTACCAGCCGCCCACCGTGGTTCCCGGCGGAGACCTGGCCAAGGTGCAGCGGGCCGTGTGCATGCTGAGCAACACAACCGCCATCGCCGAGGCCTGGGCTCGCCTCGACCACAAGTTCGATCTGATGTACGCCAAGCGGGCCTTCGTCCACTGGTACGTGGGCGAGGGGATGGAGGAGGGCGAGTTCTCGGAGGCCAGAGAAGACATGGCGGCCCTGGAGAAGGATTACGAAGAGGTCGGCGCCGATAGTGTGGGAGAGGAGGAGGATGACGGAGAGGAGTATTAAGCAGGCATCTGTTTATTGATATCAAAATAAAGCTTTTGTTCACTGCACTATTGTTTGCTGTCTTTAATACACTCTTCCACAGGTGGTGCACACCCTATACTCTAAGCTACTGTTACCGGTTGAACATAACCGGTTATAAAGTTTAGGTGCGGCACCTAAGCCATATTAATGTAACAAACTTTTCTCAGATCTAATAATTGAAGGACTTCTTTAGCAAGTTTGTCTACAATAAATAACAACACTGCCAAACGTATATGTACAGTCAAGAAGAAACATCATTTTATGAGTGAAATTTAAGTAATGCATAAGTGACATATTTCACAACAGGGAGTGGGCTATTAACACATTTTGCACCACAACAGTTGGCTTGCTGCAACATTAAAATGATTCACACTTGTTTCAGGTTTTTAAAGCGGACAGCACAAGTCATTTCACTATCTTTCGAAACCAAGTCAAAGCATATCCTCTTACTGTAAGAACGTGATTAGACTTGCAGCAGGAATAGGTCACATGATTGCGCTCTGACCAGAAGGAAGAGCTTTACTTTATGATATGCAGCAGAGGCTGCTGACAGGTTGCGTGTGTGTTCTTTCATCCCTGTATAAAATTTAAGTACATTCTCATGACCCAGTTGAACTACATTTGTACTTAAAGAGGCCTTACTGAGTGACAAGCAGTGAGACATTTTACACTAGTACTGAGGGATATTCATTTTAATGTTTTGTTCTTTAATCCTCTGTTATTGTACCCTACAGCAGTAGTTCCCAACCTGGGGTCCGGGCACCCCTCAGGGGGGCGGTAAAGATCACAGGGGGTGTCTTTATCTGGTTTGAGGGTGAGGTAAAAAAAAATATGTGCACATGTTAAACAAATTATATATGTCATGTGAACAAATTGGGACACCCATGCTAAAGTTGACTAAAAAGAGGAATAAAAAAATCATCTTTAGGAAATTGATCTTAATGCCTTAATCTTTAAGGACACCAATTTTCTTTGTGAATGAATAATGTATCATAAATAAATGTTTTTCCTTAAAATACAGGGGGCATAAGTAAGTACACCCCTATGTTAAATTCCCATAGAGTCAGGCAGATTATTTTTAAAAGGCCAGTTATTTCATGGATCCAGGATACTATGATCCTGATAAAGTTCCCTTGGCCTTTGGAATTAAAATAGCCCCACATCATCACATACCCTTCACCATACCTAGAGACTGGCATGGTTTTATTTCAGTTAGCCTAATAGCTGGTTTGATTTGCATTGAGAGATGATTTTATGGAAAGTACACCATGCCAATCTCTAGGTATGGTGAAGGGTATGTGGGGGGGGGGGGGCTATTTTAATTCCAAAGGCCAAGGGAACTTTATCAGGATGCATAGTATCCTGGATCCATGAAATAACTGGCCTTTAAAAATAAAAATCTGCCTGCCTCTATGGGAATTTAACATAGGGGTGTACTTACTTATGCCCCCTGTATTTTAAGGAAAAACATGTATTTATTTACGATATATTATTCATTCACAAAGAAAATTGGTGTCCTTAAAGATTGGATTTTTACTCATTTTTTAAAAACATTTCTGGAGTAATATTCTGGAAGTTACGTTTTTTCTTTCTTTCTGTAAAGCGCTTTGCTTGTTGAGAAAAGTGCTATACAACTTTTATTATTATTATTATCATCATTATTAAAATGCAAACTATACATGATTATGTTCAAGGAGATGGATTATTAAAGGCTAAGACAAATATCGTGACATGTTGGTCTTGTACAAAAAACATCCTTCAAACCAAAACTGGTCTCAGGATATAAACCTCAATAGAACTATAGTAGGCCTATGTAGATTGCAAACTTTGATAACCATCAAGACTCACTGAGAGATGCTGTGAGAGAAATATACATTTTAGGAAACTACATTTTATAAAGAAGGTAAATAGGCTCTAAAAATGTAATAGAAAACATCTGCCCATATGAAGCTTATAAATGTTCTGAGGTGATATGTCCTTTTAGCTGACATTAGATTTTACATTGTCACCTTGACAAAGGCAGCTCCAGGATGTGTCTCCAGGTCACTCAATAAAGGTAGTCCTAGTTTGGTTGACTCCTAAAGAGAGTCTAATGTTAATTTAAATCAGGTTATTCCATAGTGAAAACAATATACAACCCTGCTGTATACGAGGATGGATATGTTGGTTATGCACACTCTATTACTGTGCTTTCTGATCGTCTCTTTATTACTGTTGTTTATTTGTTGTTGGTTTTTAAATTATATAGCAAACATGGTGTTTATAGTTGATTTTTTTTTCTATAGCCTATAATTAATACGCCAGCATGTAGCTAGTGACTACTAGCGTTTCAACTGCAGTCAGTACACTTGCAGCAGAACATACCACAATACACACACTGTGCAAACTACTCATATCATATATTGTGGTGTTACAAACTGCTGTAAAATATCATCGCTGTGAAAATTGCTATTAAAAGAAAACAATCTCTACAATATATTTTACGGTGCAATAAACAACAACGGTTATATATGTCAAGCATGTTTGTGTCGAGCTCCCCCGTGTCAACACAAATGGATCCTTCCGAGATGGTTGTTCATGTGACCTTTTCCGTTTCGCCATTTTCCTCTTCTACACCGGCGCTCTTACTGGCTGCTACGTTGTCGTCCCTTCCTAGTGTTTTAACCTGTCCAAAGCTGACGGTGGGAAAAGGGGAAAACCTGACAAAAAAAAGAAGATAGTCTGCCTTGTAGCTGTATCGCCCCGAGAAAAGTGCTAGAATGTCTTCTGATGAGAGCCCCGAGTACTCGCCTTTCTTCGCTGTGATGGGAGCCTCTGCGGCCATGGTCTTCAGCGGTAACGTGAACTACACCAGCTTTTTCATTTGACATCTCAACCGTTTACTGTCATTACGCTAACGACGAATTGGCTAGCCAGATGTTGAAACGACAACACGGGGGCTGTCTTTAGAGACACGGTGTTGGGTGTTAGCTGAGGCGGTCACGGCTCACACACCTGCCAGGGATGCAAGGCAAGAGGCGGGGGAAGATTTCCACCGACATCAAGCTGCTTACCATTACTGTTAGCTCCTCACACTGCTGACACTGTAACGTTAGCTAACTGTTACCTCCTGTACGCGCCTGGATATATTATATCAAGCTGTGATGCTGTCTTCTGGTAGCTGCTGGTTGGTGACGCAGACCCTTGTTTAGGTGGCAGCAGCCCTCTAGAATCTCTCATAATTAAGTTATTTTACAGCACAGTACGGTCCAGATGTTCATGAATTATAAAATAAATACGGTTATTGTTGGGATTAATCCAGCCGTGTTTCCCATTAGTTGTAATGTATTGTATTGCAGGAGGGGGTAGCTTCAAGGCCTTAACATCCGTGTGGGAAATTAAAGGGAACATCCATCCATTCATTCATTCACGTTTAGCATGCGCGGGAGGCGGGGGTACACCTAGTCTGTCAAAGAGGAAATAACGAAATATACATCGTGCTCTTACAATGATTTTTGGGAAGTAGAGTCAATTAGATGATGTCAATTCCTACAGACAACTGTCTGACAGGCGCAGGACCGTGAGCAGTTCTGACTACCCGAGCACATCTGGCACCTACAATGGGACTAAATGTTGCGTTTACATAAAACTGGTAAACCTCGTGGTGCATTCAAAGTTATTGTATAATACCCTTTTCTCATCTGTTTTTGTCTTTTACATCCGTTTTTGAAAGAAGTAAATATTGTTAAAAGTTATTACATTTTTAATAATCATTTAAATTCCCCCCTTTTTTGCAACCGTATTGTCAATTTCGCCAACCAAAAACTGATGCCTGGTTGCCAAGCCGGCAACCACTTTTAAAAGTTAGCGTTTAGCCCTGACATGGGTCGAACCCCCACACGTGATGTGGGTTGCTTGGTGAAAGAAGGGTAAATGCGAGACAAGTGATTAACTGGCTGACATACAACTGCCTGCAGATATAGTTCAATCAACACCTCTCTGACACCGTGTCAACAGAAACTGAACTCTAGCCTTTATTTGTTTGCACAATTTCAACATGGTATGAGACACAAATAATAGACTTAATGTTTTAGATTGTACGAGTATACTGAACAACCTATAACTGACAACATGCTGCAGTGACCTGTGATGTGCAGTGGAAATCACAAAAATATTACAAGCAGATATCCATGAAACATGAGGGGACAACAGAGCAGACAGGACAACTTAGGAGAAGCTACCATTTGTGACATTTGTGATGAAAATACTTATATAATATAGTATTGAAGTGGGCAAGGTTTTAATGGGGTAGCAAGGCTCTAGAGTGCAACTGTTAATCACTTTTTAAAATGGTTTCAGAGATGGTTTTGTGTGGAGACTTACTACTCTCCACAAATAGACACACTGTGTGTGATTTGCAAATACGCCTCTTTTTTGTTGTTGATATCACTTTTATTTCTCAGTTATTTATGGCTAGGCGGGAGAAAACTGACAGTCGAATATCTTTTACTCTTTCATTTTGTCTGTTACCTGCACGTCTGGTCTAAAATCGATCGACTGGATAAATCATTGTCACCCAGCTCCAGCCGGATCCATATCTTGTCTGGTTTGAGTTGTTTTATCAGGAATCATTTGTAAAAGAATTCTGTTCTCTGTTCTCTAAAGAATAGACACAGAACAGATTAATTAACAGGAACTCTCTCCTCTCCTACGCAGCATTAGGAGCAGCATATGGAACAGCGAAGAGCGGCACAGGCATCGCTGCCATGTCTGTGATGCGGCCAGAGCTCATCATGAAGTCCATCATCCCCGTGGTCATGGCTGGTATCATCGCCATCTACGGGCTGGTAGTGGCTGTGCTGATAGCCAACAACATCTCTGAGAGAGTCACCCTTTACAAGTAAGATGAATATCTGATACAGTAGTCAATTATAACAGTTTCAGTTATTTTATTAGGGGCCGAGCAGTAGGGTTGGGTACCTTTCACATCTGAACCAATATCCGTACCGGTACCTGAAATTCGGTTCCCGGTACCCAACGGTACTTTTTTCTGTACTAATTACAAAAAAATTATTTCAGTTGTAAAAACAATTCCAAACCTATTTATCCTATTTACTTAGAACATTGTTATTTATTTAGAATATTTTACACTGACAGAAATTAAATAAAAATAATACCCCTCCCTCTCTCCTCCCAAATCCGTCCCTACAACCTATTAAATTGAATAATTATTCAACTTTTCAGCCTGTTTTATTTTCATCATGACCTTTTTTATTGCTCTTTAATGTTTCATATAAAGCACTTTGAATTGCCTTGTTGCTGAAAGGTGCTGTAGAAATAAAGTTGCCTTGCCTTACAACCTCAGCCTGTCAGTCAGTCCCCAGGGCACAGAGAACACTGCTGTGCCTGCTTATCTCACAGGAAGTGTAATGTCAACCGCACCCTGACTGCTTTCGGCTCGCCATTAATATCACATCACAGTGAATGGTGTCTGCGTGAAGTTTAGAAAAACTGTGACCACACTTGAAACAACTTCATCAGCATTTCCGTGACTCACTGTGACTTCAACAAAACTGCAGAGCCGACGTAGTTTGCTCCGTCTGTGCGTGCGTGCGTGTGTGTGTGTGTGTGTGTCGGAGCTCCGCTCTCTGTCAACATGCAGAGAGGACAGATAAGCGTGCGCTTACGCGCTCTCAGGTACCGAAATTTGGCATCGTTTGATTTTACGTGAACCAATACTCGGTAATACCGACGTGATTTGGTTCGGTACCGGTAAAAGTACAGAGTTCGGTACCCAACCCTACCTATTGTTTTTGCCTGTATTATTCCTCTGCCTAAGAAATCCATGTTCCCATGCATGAAAACTCACCAAACTTTGCACATAAGTCCAGTCCAATACTAAACTTAATCAGTGTGATTTGTGTGCTAATTGTCCTGATGGTGGAGCCATCTAAAATTCTAAACTTTAAAAATTCATAACAAATCAAGTACACAAATTCTCAGAATTTTCTAATAAGAAATATTTTTTTCACAGCAGCTTTAAATTCTGCATTTTCACGCAAGCCTGCTACTGGTCTACTAGGTGTTGCGATGCCTCTTGTGACATCACCCAGATAATAGCTCTCTGAGATCAGAACCTGCCTACGGCCTCAATGGTTCCGAGTTTGAGCCCATGGTGTTGCAAGATGATCATACATGTATCTGATTAGGCATTGTGCTGTGGACCGCTGCCCTGCATATTTTAAATGTGTGTCTGCGTTAACACACCTGATTCTGATCAACAATCAGTCCAGTTCAGGAAAGTCATGTTATTGAGTCAACCCAGGCTGACTCAAATATAGCCCAAATAGCTGCTGAGATCAGCGTTTGCCTTTGGACCTGAAGATTGCGAGTTCAAAGCTCATAGGTCACAATCTCACATCTTCTCGGCTCCAACTATCACTGCGGAGCAGCTATAATTATTAGTCAGCATTAACGCGTTTATCGCGATGCGATTAAGGGCCAAGCATAACGCGTAACTTTTTTTGAAAATCGCATGCCACCATTTATTAATTTATTTTACACTTCACTCGGCTTCGCGTCGTGCCTAACAGGCTACTATTTTGACCCTTTGCCGCACCTTTACTTATCATCAAGCTGCCATACGTCCTCGTAACACATCCTACTGCTGCAGGCTGCAGGCATGATGGAGAAAGACAGCAGCAACACAATTCTGAATGGCGCTTTTTATTTTCCAAAACTCCCGGACGGCTCAGTAGACAAGTTGAAAGCCGAATTCAAATATTACCAAAGCACGTCAAGCTTGAGTTACCACCTACGAGCTAAGCATAGTAATACAGTTAACGTGACTCTTGATGCTAGCGGGCTCAGGCAAAGCACTATTTTGGAGAGTGCTACTAGTTGCCGACCTGTGGATGAAACCAAATCCCAAAAAAAACACAACAGCTCTTGCGAAATGGGTGGCAACTAACTGCAGACATGTCAGCATCTTAAAGACAAACTACGGTTGGCATGTTCTGACCCGTCTTATACATTGCCGTCGAGGGGGACAGTAGTTTCACGCACGCACAGCCTGTACGGCACGGAGAAAGCAGCCCAACTGGAACTGCTGGAAAGTGATGCAAGGTGATCACTGGACGTCAGTGAGTAATCAAAATTATTAGGAGTTACTGCACACTATATTGACTCTAGATTCAAATGTGTGACTAGATTCACGCATTTTTCTTTTGTTTACAGTAAATAAATAATAAACAAATACAAATCTTAAAGTCAAGTTCATAAAGTCACTTTATTTGCATTCATTTGATTCCCAATCAAGATACACTGGTAATTGCTTTCCATTGTTAATATGTACTTAAAAACAGTTCTAAAATGCAAAATTATAGAATTTTCATGTGATAAAACATGCGATTAATCATGATTAACTATAGAAGTTCAGCGATTAAGAACAAATTAATCGTTTGACAGCCCTAATAATTATTTATTAATTCTGCTCGCTTATATGTGTAAATCGCGAAACATTTCATACAGCATTTTCTGCATAGTTTGGGTGCTTTTGAGTTGAAGCACATACACATAACCCCCCAACCTCCGTAACTCACAAACACAATAAAAGAAATAAATCCTCAAAATTAAATTAATTACCCAAAGACATTCATTAGTTAAATAGTCCTAAAGCTATTTTTGACCACTATTAGTTCTGGCCACATGATAAATGTAGGCCTTTTATGTGTTTCGATCAACTCCAAAGAAAAAACATCTGGCTCTCGTGCTCACTAAATGTTTGATTTCCTTCCTTACGGCACATTTGTTTTGTATGGCTCTCTGCTGTGTTATGCTGGGCAGGTAGTGAACAGTTCACTGGTCACAACTCATTTTCTGGAACGGTTTTATACGCGGGTTTGGTGAGTGCTGTAAGACCAAACCATACAGGCTGTGTGGGCTGGAGAACCTAAGTCTTAGAGGGTTTTGGCACTATTTTTGATCCTTCTCGCATTTTGTTATTTAACTAGATGAATAAATTACACCTCAACCAAATCCTTTTAAATAGTAAACAACGTTTTTGACCTCTTAACGCACATCCCTGACACGGGATCCCGCTAACGGAACCTACACACTAATAGTCATATGTGGTGTCGTACGTTTATGTGATGGGCGGGGATAGCTAGTTGCCCCAAATTACATTTGATTGAATGCATGTACGTATACGTCCCAAAGTTCTCGAACAGAATGAGAAAAGAGAGGGACTCAAACATAATTGTTTTGACATATATTTTATTATTATTATATGTTTCGGACTTACCTTGTGCAATGACGGTGCTCTTTTCTTTTGTCTCTCTCCAACAGGAGTTTCCTGCATCTCGGTGCTGGTCTGAGTGTGGGCCTGAGCGGGCTGGCGGCCGGGTTCGCCATTGGCATTGTGGGCGACGCCGGTGTGAGAGGCACCGCCCAGCAGCCCCGGCTTTTCGTGGGCATGATCCTGATCCTGATCTTTGCTGAGGTGCTGGGGCTTTACGGCCTCATCGTGGCCCTCATCCTATCTACAAAATAATAAGTGTCCGCATCAAACACCATCTCATTCATTCCACATCAAAGCAGCAAGAACAAATAGGAGATTTTCACCTACTTTCCATTACACCCCGTGGGTCTGACAGGATGGGATGGCAACAGAAACAAGTTGGCTTGACAGCGGTGTCCTCAGTAGATGTGATCTATCCATATTGTTTAAAGCCATCCAGTTGTGTCAGGTCTCGTGAGTACTGAACGGGCATGAAGATGTATTGGTTGTTGTGGGATGATGTGTGGACAGTCTGCTTGATTTTTTATTTTTTTTGTCTGATCTTAACCTGTACAGTGATCCAGAGTCCCTCCACCCCCTGTAAATGTAGTAACCAGTCTGTGCTGTGAGTGTGAGTATCAACGTTTATCCCGCTGCCCATTCCCCTCCTTTGGTTTTTGTTTTCTGTTGTTGGGTTTGATTGTCATTCTCCATTTCGAGACTGTTGAAGATTCATGCACACTAGTATTTTATTTTATCATGTTTTTTTTTCGGGGACCATTTTTTAATCACAGTGGTAAGGAGCTGTCAGTACATATTTTTTTTGTCACTATTTATGAAAAGTTATCAAGATTTTGACTTACTGAAACTGTCTAAATGGAACACTGTTTATTGAATACCCTATATACATAAAAATATATAAATTATCTGTGTATAGTTAGATTAATTGCACTGTGGGTAATTGTTCTAAGTGCTTGGAATTCCTCTGGATGTAGTGTGATTATTAATGGAGGATGTCCACATGTTGACAGTGTGTGTGTGCGTGTGAATGACCTGAGTGAGTAATGTGTGTGCAAGTCTTTGTTTAATATGACATTCTCAAACACTAGTATCGTTTACTTGTAGTGCTGCGGTCTTGATTTTTTTTGTTTGTTTTGTTTAAGGTGAGAGCTCACTGTTCAGCCATGCCTGTCAGATTTCCAAATAAAACTCAACCTCCTCCAGAACATCACTGTTGACCCTTATTTTTGTGGTCTGATATTAATGGGATGACTAAACTAACAGTACCAACGACATTTAGACAGCTTCAAGCACTTGGTGAAAGTGAAACTTGGGTATTAAATTGTTAATTAAATTGACAGCTAGATGAAAGCAATGAGAGAATCGCAATAGTTATTACAATACATCCTGAGGTGGACGTCAGTTGCCTCATGTTCATATTTTAAATTAAAGCATATGTTGATATTCCACACATAAGATTGAAGCGAATTGTTTGCTTTATCTTCAGTTAATTCCCTCATGCTACAGTGTTCAAAAGTTGAAAAAAAAAAAGACATGCATAATTAATTGTTTTGTGGTGTATGAGTGCATAAAGAGCTTTTTTATTTGTTTTTATTCCTAGCTTCGTGCAACTCTCAGAAGCACCTGGGAGAGCTTTTCCAACAGTCTTCTCGGTGCTTTTTGATTAATAAATGCCACTGAATATGTTAGCCAACTCATTCACTTCCTCTTTAACGTGGATATATATATATGCAGTCCCGTGTTTTTTCCCCACTTGCATCAATTATTTAAAAAAAATGGGATTGGGAGTGAACTAATGACTCAGACAGTCAATTAAGATCAATCAAGAGCTGCAGAAGCATGATCTTCAGGGAGCTTGATCAGCACAGAATCCAAAATGTCTTTGAGAACTAAATCAGAGTGAGTTTTACACATTCAGGAACTGAAAAAAAGGCCTTTGAGAAATACGTTTGTATGTGAGTCCTTGAATCGTTGAAGGGTGAAACACTGACTGCCCATACACATTATTATTGAGCTCACAAAGAGCAGTGTCAACACTTTGGTCCAGTCCGGGAGAGCAGCGCTGACCCATGGCAAAGCGCAGAATTCACCTTGCAATAGGCTATACCAAAAAAGAAAAAAAATAGGGACGAATTTACGAGACTGAAAGTCCTGTAAATGTAAGAGATAAAAACAAAGTGGCAGTGCTGTTCACATTGCCTGTAGCAAGTTTTACATTTAAACATCAAATCCTCCGAGCTACAAATAGCTACTGATGCAGCAGAATGTATTGTGCTAAATGGCATTTCAAACAATGATACCCACATGAGCTAACTTTGTGTTCAGTGTGTTAAATACTGCTTACAATGTGTCAGTCATAATCATAATTCAAGTAATAACTCAAGTGCTTTACTTATGTATATTTTTAGGGCTCTTGCATTTTTACACTTCTACGTCACTACATTTCAGAAGTAAACATTGTACTTTTTACTCCACTACATATAACAGCTATAGTTACTATTTAGATTAGGATTTTAAATACAAAATATTTTAGTTTAACAGTTTCAAATATGATTTTATTTAGATAAAACTATCAGCAACTACCGATGCAGCACATGATGTAAATATGTATATACATTATAAAATGACAGTATTAATAGAGGCTTATGGATCAACAATAATGAGCCAAAAATATATTTTTTTAAAAACAACATAAAACTGACTAGAGTCATTCTGCATAATGAGTACTTTTACTTTTGATACTTCAAAGGATAGTCTGGGTATCTTCCAAGGTTACTGACATTTTAGTACAAAATTCCTTTTTTTTGTTACTATCCTTCCACTGCAGCTCAGCAGTGAAACACTGACCAGGGAAACGAAAACAGGGAATTTCATAATTTCATATTCATATTAGCTTCACATAAACCTTTGAATACATTTTTGCACAAAACGAATAATGTGGATTTTGTCCCCCATCACTTACATAGAAAGCGCTTTAAGAGGGGATCTTATATGGCCAGTATGAACAGGAGGAATGATTACAGCAAGCAAAACCTTTTTCAATGTTCATATAGGTAGCTGACTATATTGTTTTCAGACAGACTTGAACAATTGTGAACCTATATTCTTCAAGTACATGTTATGTCTAATACTTCTGTATATCTACTTTAGTAACACTTTGAACATTTTTTAATTGCTACTTCGGTCGGATTATGAATACTTTTTCCACCACTAAATATGTTATATATAATGATTAAAACACTCGTGAGCAATCTTCATAATAAATAACTAGCCTACTATTTTCGATATATTTTTTATACAGAACTTCTGCTTTTATTTGTAGTTATTTTGTGATGTGGTAATGTACTTTTACTTAAATAACATCTAAATACTTCTTTCATCACTGAATAATCATAAAACAATGACAGGAGTGTTCTTCCTGTGAAGGAGACAATGGTGCTGGCCTGCCTGCCTGTTGTTGTTTACGGTATAGACAGTAAAAAAGAAAGAATCTAGCCACTCATGGAGTTGTCGTGAATGCTGCATTTACCTGCTCCTCGGATGTTCCCATTTACCGTTCTTCCTGTTCATGAGCTTTACTGTGGTGAAAAAAACCCCCCAAAAAAACATGGACGCTACAAAGAAGATGTGTTATTGAGAAGATTTATTGTATCGTATTGCTTGCTCTTGTCAACAGCTGTTTTGTCCCAGACGTGTTGCTGCACCAGTTTATTCCCTAAAACCAGTCAAATATAGCTTTACTTGACTTATCAGGCTTAATGCTGATACTTAAAAACTTTAGGTCAATCTACGTGGACAGTAACTACCGGTTACAATCTAATACCATATTAGAAATTTGAAATGAACGTTACACGTGAGCAAAAAATAAATAAATCATATGCAACACGTGAAATAATAATAAAAAAATATGTTTTTACCATTAACCTACCATTAACCTTCGTCCACCATGTTACTGTGTAATAGCACCATGGATGTATTAAGAGAATAGAGTCGGTAAGTCGCATGCCGACTCGTGTAACAAAAATTTCGCCGACTTTCCGAGTTTTTGATCTGACTTGAGGGCATGAATGTATTAAGCTTGGGGGGCATTCAGGTGATTTTCCCAGTTGGGAACTATTTTTTCCAATTATTCCGACACCACATGAATGCAGCGTAACTATCTAGCAATAGGAGGCTTCCATGAACAACAACGTCTGTGCTGTCAGTGATTTTCCCTTTCCGTGAACGCTGGTTGTGAACAACAGGCAGGTAACGTTAACGCAATAATTTTATCCAAACCAGTACTGATAGCAGCACGCAGCTAACGAAAGCTAACTAACGTTAGCTAGTTTACGCTAGCTAGGTCTGAATCTGCATCACCAGCCAAGTTATTCCGCCCCCGGGACCCTTTCCTTAATACATGGCTTATAACACGCGAACGCACGGTATGCAAGCTTTTACACACCTATAACCAGCAGTCTGAGTTGAATTATGATGCCTCAGACCTTGTTATAGCCTGCTAACATGTTGATGCATGCGTTAGTCAGCCGCTCCTGTTAGCTAGGCTAGGTGGCTAACGTTGACTAAAGCTAGTTAGGAAAACAACATCATGCCAGTTTTACTGATGACGACAATTATCTGTAGACAGGGACCAGACTACTCACAATTACTTAGCGCTTAATTAAATAGGATGATGTGTGTGTAACTTTAACGGTACCCACTAAATGTCTCACTGGGCTAAATTGCATTTGATACGATTGCTTAAAAAATAAGATGAAACTGATCCGTGTCGTGGAGAAACGTAAGATTGAAGGTTCAGATAGTAATAAGGTACGTTACCGAAAAGGTGTAATCAATGGTGGTGAGATAAGTGGTTCCCAAAATGGGGGTCCTTAAGGGGGTTTCCATGGGATCCCCAGCAAAAAGAGGAACACAATGACAGAATGTATAACTATTTGGGTCAAGGGTTTCATACTCTTTCTGTAATAAGCAATTTAAAAGAACAACAATAATAAATAAGCTAACCAGGTTAACTGCCACAGAGACTTCAGTGTCTATAGTAACCATGTTGTCATTTTGTCTTTCAGCAGCTGGACTGATGCTGTTCTTCCTGCATCTGAACTGAACCTGAACTGACTGGCAAGTACTTCTACTAGTGAGACTCTGTTGCTGCCATGTCAAGGCGAAGCAGGAATAGTCGTGCATGGCGATATGTTTGGGGTGGGATACGACGGGATGCTGATGCTCAGGCACTTGAAGAATGGAGCTATGACCGCCTAGAGGTAAGCATACAAAGGCTGCTATTTTCTCCTGGACCTAAAGCTCTGAACAGATATGAAGCAGTCAGTGGACACTGGAGTTTTTGTCTGTGTCATATGATGCCACTTGTTTACACTCTAGGCAGGAGATAGGATGTGTCACCATGAGAAGACAAACAAAATGCACCTCAGGAATCCCTGTCAGACTTAAAGCCTCTAATTTGCCTTTGGCCATTATAAACATGTTGTTGTTTGCATGTTTTGTATCAGAACCATTACATTTTTCCACAAAAAGGAAGACAACACAATGTCTGCATTTCACTATTTAATTTTAGAGATGCATACATTTTCCAATGCAGTGCCCAATTTTAGCTTTGTAGCTGCCTAACATCAAAATCAGTGATTTGTTGTTACATAAGCAATGCTGCTGCCATTTGACTTTGTTTTTTAAGTTTACATTGTTGCTCCCCAGTACAGTGATTCAGACTCTGAGGCGGATTTTTCCGCAGTGATGGTCCCTCCAGTCCCCAGTGCAGTGCCTGTCACCGGAGAGTCCTACTGTGGCTGTGACTCCCAGGCTGAGACTAACTACAACCCTCGTCTGCGAGGTTTTCACCAGGTTAAAGACTGCCACTGTGGAGAGGATGACCAAGGTACAAGACAACTGCTGCATTCCAAGAGCCCAATTTATAATAAGGTTGATTAGGAGATGTTACTTGAATTATGCCATTGTAAGCCAATTATTGATATGTGATTTGCTCACATATAGATTCTACAGTTGATATGAAACAATCAGATACAAGCAGATACATCTTCAGGGAGGAAAACAGTGTTACAATTCATGATACCAATGAAGTTAGATGAGAAAGGCTTGGCTCAGAGTTCTCACAGAATGGAATGTAACAGAATGACAACAACATATAACATTTTTGTGTGCTAATTGACACAAGGTAGAGACAGTTAACAAAAAATATTTCACTTCTTGTATATTCTTTGGCCATGAATGACCGAATGACTTCTGATGTTTCAGAGTTTGACTGGGTTTGGGATGCCAACAGCCGATCGACAGCAACATTACTGAGCTGCGACAATCGAAAAGTGAACTTTCACTCTGAATACAGCTGTGGCACAGCAGCAATCCGTGGCTCCAAAGAGCTGGCTGAAGGGCAGCACTTCTGGGAGATCAAGATGACGTCCCCAGTGTATGGAACAGACATGGTAAACCTCTAAACCACCCTATTTACATGACCTGTTGTTTTTACGTAAAACTTTTCCTGAAGAAATCCAAACATAGAGCAAATGTTTTGTCTAAGTGTGTGGAAGATCACATTTACTTGTCTCTAAATTGTTCTCTATTTCTGTACAGATGGTCGGCATCGGTACTTCTGATGTCAATCTAGACAAATACAGACACACGTTCTGCAGCCTGTTGGGAAAAGATGCAGACAGCTGGGGTCTTTCTTACACCGGTAAGATAAACATGCTGTGATGTTGCAGTAACGTCTCACAACGGATATTGTCTAAGTTGGACATCAGTGGTTGTCTTCCTTTTGTCAGGCTTGTTGCTTCATAAAGGAGACAAGATGAACTTCTCCTCCCGGTTCGGACAGGGGTCCATCATTGGAATCCATCTGGACACGTGGCACGGCACACTCACTTTCTTCAAAAATCGCAAGTGTATAGGTTAGTACCAACATAAACACATAACATAACCAAACAATCTTTATTTCTAACTTGAATAGCTACATACTGAGATACATATTTACAGTTAAAATATCAACTTGTCATTGCTCTCTGGTGGCCAAACTATGTAATGGAGACACCATTACAAACCTCAAACCACACTCTAAATTACCTCAAACCTAGTTTGGCATTTCTGTACTGCAATTTCTTGTTGCGTATCGGCTGACGTATTCACCAATAAAAAAAAATCTGCGATAAGCTAATACCGGCCGATATATTGATCTAGTTCTGCTGTGTCCCTCACTGTCAACATTGTTTTTATGTAAGGGTTAGCAAAAAAGAATACTGTGGCACTAAACTTGAGTAGGTGGCCTGTCTCGTAGCAGAAACAAAACATTTTATGATGTTGTAAAATAATTTTTTTGAATTATTTAATGTGAATCTGTCACATCTGGCTGATACTAATTTGGAGCATCGGATCAGTGCATCCCTAATCATTTGTGTACACATTTGTACCAATTTACAAACTTCAACAACTGCATCTTAAGCATATTTGTAACATTGTTTAATACCATATGGCCATATGTGTGAAACATACCTGTGTACACATCTGGTTAGTAGAGATTATTTGCTAACTAATACATATGGCATACATAAGATATTACACATTAACATAACATTTTTTGTCACCATTCTGGATCTAGGTGTTGCTGCCACAGAGCTACAAAATAAGAGGTTTTATCCGATGGCGTGCTCCACAGCAGCGAAGAGCAGCATGAAGGTGATCAGATCCTGCTCTGCGTCCACCTCCTTGCTGTACCTTTGCTGTGCTCGCCTTCGCCAGCTGCTGCCAGACTGTATAGACACCCTGGATGTGTTACCACTGCCGCCCGGGCTTCGCCAGTTGCTCCACAACAAACTGGGTTGGGTGCTCAGTCTCAACAGTGGCACCACAGATGGAGCCCCAGATGGGCCCGAGCACCCCCCGCGCTTACCTGTCCCCCCTTTGGCCGGACCGTCCTCCTCTGAGAGTGACTCAGAGGGTTGTACGTCTGACCCCGAAGCCTGTCAGAGGAAGAGATGCCGCTGGACATGACTGGACAGCTCGACTCCTACCTCCTCTTAAACACTGGCAGACGTTAATGTCCTGTGGCGTCTAATCTAGTGTTTCCTACCTGCCTCAAGCTTTCCTCAACGTCAATGTTATCCAGTAGTGAAGAAAATAACCAGGATGGGAGTGGTACCTAGGTGGAAAACTGTGAAGGTAGTATTTCTGCCTACACGCTTTTACTGTGATCTTCTCTCATGCCATTCAGATGTCTTCATGCTCATCATACATTCAGTATCCAAGCTTAGGTAATAAGTGAAAAGATGTGGTGTTATGTTGTTAGCTATCATCATTTGTTGCTATTATGTATAGGGATTAGTGAAATGGTGCAGGAATGGACTGTACAGTGTAACACTGAAGTCAAGTATGGCCACATTTTGGGGGTCATCATGATATATTTGCAAAAAGGGGGTTTAAAAAAATGAGAGACTGTATATTTTCTGTGTTTTTAACCTGTATGCAAATAATGTATATTGTTCTCAACCTCAGTGTTATCAATGCATTATCATAATAATCTGTTACCTGTTTTATTTGCATCTGCAATTTGTTTTGTTAGGTTGCCAAAGTGAGAATGAGTGGGGCACTGTGCCCTGTGAGTGGAACAGACAGGAAGCTGCACACAATAGGTCATAGAATATTCTTTATTTCTTACCCACAGGTTACAGTTCTTAAGCAAAAACTTAACAATAACAACAATCAAAAAATGTTTAGACAGATCAAAAACTTGAGAAATGTTAGAAAGAGGTTAAATGGACCTGAATGTACTGTACTTTTAGTCCTCCAAAAATTAAGAGACCCTAATCCTAACCCATAGAGCAGCCATCATCTCATCAACAACTCCCACACCTATGATTCCTTTTCAGATAATTCTATATTTCTTGAGAAATAAAGTTACAAGTCAAACATTTGTTACGTTTTTGGCAACAACCGTCTGTCACCGGATTTAAAAAGTCTCTTCTTTAAATGTTATGCTTCTTGTTTGTAGAAACTCTGGATTTTTTTTACAGATGTAAGCAGTAGTATATATTATTTGGTGTAGCTCTTTTAAATCTGATCATGAGACAAGCATGCCACTCAGAAGATACTGCCACACAAAGTAACCTTTCATTGCTGTTATACCTTATTGTTTTTTTTAGAACTTTTTAAAAAGTTAGTTTCTTTGATTGACAAAATGTGATATTATGAGCAGTTTTAATGTTGTTTTTTTTTGTACTGATCTGCTTATGCAAGTATGTTCTTTTGGTTTTCCCAAGGCCTTGTCCCATCACTTCTTTACCAACTCCTCTTGACTGTAATTCATTAAGGTCGTACTCTATTCTGAATCCTTTTAACACTCAGCCCCTGTTGGCCTTACAGTTGGCTGTAAAAAGTTGATGATGATAGTTAGAGGTTTTTACAGCAAATTAGAAAATTAGTTTTAATATGGTTACAGAAACTTCTCACACTGCTCCTGCGGCATTATCTACCACTCAGCTCTCTGTGTGCTTAGTGTGTTTCTCAAAATTCTTTTTAAATATGGCTAAAAACACTGTTTACATATTGAGCACATGGAAGAACAGTAGGTGGATTATACTGCAGGAGTGGTTTGCAATGTTTCTATGGATGTTATGATTTTTTATTTTTTTTCTCCGTGAAATACAAACCTTTATGGCCACCTTCCAAGCCTACGGGGGCTGAGTGGTGTTAAGATCAAATCAAGTATAACTTGATCATAAATGACTGAGAAGGTGAACGTTACCCCTTGGCTCGGGTATGTAAATAATTCTTATTTTTACTTTCTTCGGAGTATCAAACCATGCCAATATAAGTATTAAAATCGTGTTTGACCCAGATGTTGAAGCCACAACCAGATTTTGAAGCCAACTGCTGCCTCAGTCACCAGTCTTTGATCACGTTCACTCCTCAAGGATCTTAAGTAGACATACACAAAGATTTAAGGTACTATGCAATACAGGCATCTTATATGATGTTTTTTTTAGAAGGAATGCGTGTTTTAAGATGATGGAGGCACTGACACAACAACAGCAGTGAAGGTACCAGAGGACCGTGATAATTGGTGATATGACACACTTAATCATGTCCGGTTGTGTGATTTATCAGATTTATCCCTAAAGATCTAGTAATGTAACCACCAAGAGGTTTGTCGTAGTCCAGTAGATGTATTTTTGTGTCTTATTTCACAGTATTTGTCTTCACATTGACGCATCCATGCACTTTTTCTTACTGTTGTACTGTAAATAGAAAGACATTCTAAGTGTTTCTTCTGTACCATGTCATATTAATAATACTGTATGTGAAGGCCTTTACCTGCCTTTTTCTGTATAACTTATCAGCATGATTTTCAGCTGAAAATAAAATGAATGCTAAATATGCACAAAGGGCTGTATGGATTTATTAATTACAATGAAACTGGTACCAAGGGAATTTCAAGATGTCAACTTTTTATTATCAGCTAAAACACTTAAAGTTTGGATTGCTTTTTTTACTTTTCATTATACATCAAATATTGCAGTAACACTTAAATTCAAATGGAAAAAATGACCTGGAATGTGACCGTTTTCCTTTATGAATAGAACACTTCCCGAGTAAAATAAACAACATAATTGTAGAACTTCTATCCATTGTGTGGTTAAAATAAACATAAAATGGAAACGATTCATTTTCGTTCCAAGTGTCCATGTTAGTTAAATCAGTTAAAAACATCCTCGAGACACTTTCCTTGACAAGTCCATATCCATATCAATTTTAAATCTTTGAAGTAAAACATTAATTAAAATCTGTGAAAAGGCCAAGACTACCATCATTTCTTGAAGTAATTTAAAGACTGCATCAGACATAATAGAACATTTATTTGGTTAAATGGGTATTCAGAAGTCATGTCATTTATTAAATCTTTATTAAATATCCATTCTTATCTAATAACAAAAATATTATTCCATTATTCCTCCAGTGAAATTAATAATGTGCTACCTGAAGTCTTCTACTTAATTTATCGCATGCGGAACAAAAGTTCACTGGCAGTTCACAGGGAAATCTTTGCGGTCGGACAAAGTGAGCGGAAGTTCTGTGCCTTGCTTGCTGCTTGCGGAGGTCAACTTAAATTGGTCCTGCTCATCAGGGACATTCAGGTATTTTTAATTCCGTATATTTACAGAGTATGAAAAGTATCGATAGTTTGGCAATAGTTCATATTTTAATCAGTCGGTGTGAAAGGGATTTTATTATGTGTTTTTAACGCTAGCTAGCTAACATACTCAGCTTATGTTAGCCTCGTTAACGTTAACGTTACATCAGGGCTGTTTATGCTTTCCACTGAGGATCCATGCTGACAGGTTGACATGAATTAGCTTCTTCTGTAGAGCTGCTACGTTCAGATGTTTAGCTAACGTTACATTACTCACTGTAATCTCTTGCAGGAGAAACACTGACCGCAGTTTATCAGTGAGGATTGTGGAGTAGCTGCTGCTGCACATCAGGCAGTCATGGTGAAGAAAAAGCGTCTTCGCCTCATAGCAGAAATGGCTCGGAAGATCCGGGCGTACCGAGAGCTGAAGTCCCGGCCGCGGGAGTCCCAGAAGTACGCCCTGGACTATGAGACGATGAAGCGGCCTCACACGGGAAAGATGCTGCCTGTGCTGGCCTGGCAGGATGTCCGCAGGGAGAGTCGCCTCTTCTCTCTGCTGGCAGGCATGAGGCTGTTCGGAGTGGGCCGCCTCTTTACCCGCAAGTCCTGGCTGGAGGACCACACAGAGCCCAGCTACTGGCAGATCACCAAGGTCAAGGTGGACTACACATCTGAGGTGAGAACGGGCCATATCCACGCACTGCCACTGAGTGTGGAGTCTGCATATTATTATCTTAAGTGTAGAATTGAGTGAAAAAGCATGGGGTCTGATAGGATACCTGTAACCAAATGACACCTGATTCTTGTGTGTTTTTTAGAACATGGATCACGGCAGAGCATGGGGGATCCTCACCCACAAAGGTAAGATTGATTGAACCATGTTTATTTGATTTGAATGTATCTGTAACTACTATTGAGGGCTCTGATGTCATTCGTTTGAAAGGTTTCAGCAGCCTTTTGGGAGTTACATTTAAATAAACTTCATATAGTGACTGTGTTTAATTTTGTGCTTTGCAGGAAAACAGGAGAGCGAGGTGAAGGAGGTAGACAAGGTGATGTACCATGACTGGCGCCTGATTCCCAAACACATGGAGCACCAGATCAAGGACTTTAAGCCGCTCCCTGAGCCGCCTGTGCGCTACGTCCCCTACCCGCCCCTGCTTCGCGCTATGCTGCTGGCCCAGTACAAGAAGGCAGTAGGCGGCGTAGTGGCCGAGGAGCCAGCCTTGCCTTTAAAGAGGGACGTCCTACTCAACAAAGACTATTTCCGCAAGCAGGAACAAGAGACGCAGAGGACAGAGGGGACAGCGGTGTGATACTCATGGTTCTGAAGATGCAAATCTTGGACATTTTGAACCAAATCCGTTTTTATGTACATTGGAAGCCCTCGGCTCAATGTCCCGATAAATCC
This sequence comes from Sander vitreus, assembly GCF_031162955.1. Taxonomy (NCBI): domain Eukaryota; kingdom Metazoa; phylum Chordata; class Actinopteri; order Perciformes; family Percidae; genus Sander; species Sander vitreus. The sequence goes on along the minus strand of NC_135869.1, from coordinate 22,189,831 downwards.
TGGACTCAAAGGAGTTCTCTGCTATTTTCATCTGAAGCAGGCCTCTTTGTTTGTAATGTGTATCTGTGTAATGTGGTAAATATTAAACTTAAGATGAAAATAAAGCCACTGTCAGTGTTTTTTTTGTGTGTGCCTGCATTAAAGACTAAATCACTTATTTGTATTATTGAAGAAAAAAGGAAGGGACCGCAGCTTCCACCAGTGACCACGCAGTTAAAAATGATGTTATTTTGCCCAATTAGACCTCTTCTCATGCCGCGGTTATGTCGTATTGGGCTCAATGGTGTTTTTTGCCTCCAACGGCGCCTTCCAGGCAGCTAACCCTAAACATAACCATTGCCACGCTGCCTGGGAGGAGACGTTGGGGGCAAAAAACACCAAAGACCTCATATTGGACTCATAATCACAAGTTTCCAACTGGTAAATAGTGTTCACATCAACTTCCTGGTTGTAATTTAGATTTGTCAGAGAGCTCTGATATATCCGAATTGGCCCTTTTATGGAGGTGCCTGATAACCAAACAAATAAAGACCAGCAAAACACTACATTTAATAGATATGGGGTTACATTGTCAATCCAGTGTTTTTAATCCTCATACAACCATCTTGCTTAAGACTGCCCCCATCACATATATTCTGATTCTATAACTGACAGATTACATTTCACTGAAAATGTGTTTTTTTTTATATGATTTCAGGTGATAAATAAATTGATTGGTTGACTGATTAATTGATAATATACGGGAGAAAATGGTCTTCCACGGATTTGCATCAGATTTGCTCTTAGTGAGCATGGCTGTATTATGAATGCTCGTGAGCCTCGGGCACACAACGTGCCCGCGCTTTGGGGAAGGCTAGGCTAAAAGTAACGTGCGCGCGTCCGTACGTTCCATTACTCCCTTCTTCAAGTGTCCTATGGTCCTCCGTCCACCGGCGACAATGATCTGCCTGATTTTGTCTATATTTTCTTACTTATTTCAGCCAGGTTGGTGCTATATCAGTTTAAACGTCATGTATCGTTCAATACCATTCTGTTTGACTTTCACATCGGATAATATGCTCACAGTTTCCACCATGTGTGAGCAGGAGATGCTAACTTTACCTCACCGCGACAGACGCCTCGGCTAGCTACGTAAGGAGCAGAGTTAACTGGTGGAACAGTGGTGTCATGAAACCTTAAATTACTTCAACAGAGCTTGTGTTAGTCGGCTTTGAAGTGTGTATATTAACTGTGTGGTTAAAACTATTAAGTGTCTAGTAAACAGAGGCAATGTAGAGTCGCTCGGCTTTAAAGTGTGCATATTAACTGTTTGGGTAAAACTACAGCTAGTTTACTAATCTATTCTCGTAGCGGCTACTTTGTCCAACTACCAGCATCGTAACGTTGACGTTAGTCCAAGTGCCCTCCTCACTGTAAAATACGTTGATTCATCATCCTATTAATAGCTCCTGTGTGTGTTAGTGCGCTGCCATTGGTGCCGCTATGATTCATTTGGAGCCTGTAAGAGCTGGCTGCTGCAGGAGGAGCACAGTCAGCTATGGGCCCGAGAAAAAGGTCACAGAGAGAAATACATGAACTTGAAGATTTGGTTTTTAAACATGCACGGATTGAAGAATCTGGTGAGACGCACCGTAGGCAAAAATAATTGAGATTTAACCTGGCTGTGGCTGAGAGGTTGTCAAAATGCAGGGTTCAGGCGTCTCCCGTGCTTGTATATCATCTGAAGTTACCATAGACTGTATTAATATTTACAGTCTATGGAAGTTACACAAGCAGGTTAGGGGGGGACTAACGTTACTAGTGAAGACCTGAAAATGATATTTGGCGCATGTAGTTATTAAGTCCAAACGTGTGTGCACTATTGCATGGGTGGGTTGTTTACTGACTTCAAGTTTCAATGTCTTTATTGTCAAATGCACAGCAATTACAGAAGCAGTCGTTGTCAATGAAAATCTTGAGTTTCAGACTCGCTCCAACAATGCTAATTCAATTTGTATAAAAAAAAAAAGTAAATCACTAGTAAAAAAACTAAACGTGAATCTAATACTACATGCAAGTTAAAATATAGATATAAAATATAACCTAATAAATGTAGAGTGTCTGTCTTTTAACACGGATTAGACATTTATACCATATACATAAATGCCCTCACAGCTGTCACTAATGTCTGAGTCGTCATCGACCATTTGTCTAAGCACTGTCTCTTGCATGAATGATGCTGCTTCCTCCAGTCTATTCCAAGGTGCATGCAAACTAGGTTGTGTGTTGTGGCCGTCATTGTTCACTTTAAACATTTGTTGGTTTTACCTTCATTTTTGCTGTATGTTCTCTCTAATCCTAGGCTGGACCGGTGTAAATGAACGCACCTTCATTGCTGTAAAACCAGATGGCGTACAACGGAAACTGGTGGGAGAAATCATTCATCGCTTTGAAAAGAAAGGTTTCAAACTGGTGGGCCTCAAACTTGTGCAGGTATTTTATGCCTTTTATTCTCCGCTGGGACTTTTTGTTTCCAAGTAATGAATGATATATTTTTTTTTAAATTGAATGTGTATGTCTTGTGTGTCAGGCATCACAGGATCTTCTGAGGGAACACTACTGGGAACTGAGGAGTAAGCCTTTCTTCCAGGGACTAATGAGCTACATGAGCTCTGGACCAATCGTAGCAATGGTGAGTCTCCCATATACTGTATAGATGTACACAGGATACTAAAGTATTAGTTTTTATCTCACATAATAGGTCATAGTTTACTGTCCTGATACAACAGGAAAAAAGCTGCTGTTGAGTAGACAACTGTGTTGTGTTTTACGGTTCTCTAGATAAAAAGACTGAAGCAAAGATGCTCGTTTTGAGCCATTTGTATGCAAAATCAGTAGTCATTTTTAGTTTTTGTCTCATCAGTTTCCATACGTCATTTGATGTTTGTGCTTTGTTCTGCATACTGTAGTCATGTACATTTCTGTGTTCAGGTGTGGGAGGGTTTGGACGTGGTCAAGACTGCACGCAAGATGTTGGGAGAGACCAATCCTGCTGACTCGCTGCCTGGAACCATCCGAGGAGATTACGGTGTAGAAGTGGGCAGGTAAGATCGGTTCTCCTCCTCTGAAGGAAAATGTGAGGGAGAACAGCAGCAGGCAGCAGACGTTTTGACTTGCCATAGTATGAAAAGCACAGGTTGCTCTGTTTATTCATGTGTCTCATTAAGCCATGGGAGTATTCAAGCATGGACAATATCAGTCCCCGGAATGAAACTCAGCCATCATTGTGTGAATGCTGATTCAGCAGCATTCACAGTATTGTCATCCGATTCTTTATTCTTCAACTTTCTTAGGTCGCCTCTTACTTCTGCATACATTCAGCTACAAAAAACATTCAAATATCAAAATGTTTAGCTCCTTAAGGACATGCTGGCAACTATTCAACTATTTATAATTGTTTAAATATTAGACCTTTTAAAAAAAAAAGTTTTACATTGAAGTCAATGAAATAATCTTCAAATCCTGTTCAGGCTTCTTCCTCTTTGATATGCTACTCCACATACTTTTTTTTTTTTTTTTTAATCTCTTTTTATTCACCAAGAACAACAAAGTTACATACTTACATGAAATACAGTTGTTTTATTCTTTCCTACTCCACATACTTTGACCTACAGATTCACAGTCATTAAAACTGTAATACTTTTAATAAACTTTTACAGTTTTTGTGTTATCACTGTTTAAGTTAAGTGCTTAAAGAAGTGGAGTCTGTATTGCGTGACTTAGTTTTTATGTGGAGTTTGGATGTTCTATACTATGAAATTTTTTTTTTTAAATATTTTTTAATATACTATATACTTTTTTTACCATTTTTTTCGACATATTATACTATGACTTTTTTCGATATTTTTTTCGACATGCTATACAATGACTATCACTTTTTTCGACATACTATGACTTTTTTTCAACATAATATACTAAACTTTGGCATTTTCAACATACTACTGTATACTGACTTTTTTCCAAATACTTTACTATGACTTTTTTCGACATACTACGAAACATTTTCAACATACTTTTAGGTCATTTCCACCTTTAACGGATAGGACAGCTCAGACATGAAAGGGAAGACACACAGGAAACTGTCACAGGTCGGGCTCGAACCCTGGACCTTCTGTGTCGAGGAATAAACCTCTACACTTGTGCACTTGCTCTACCAACCAAGCTAACCAGCCACGCCTATACTATGACTTTTTCAGGAGTTTTTCGACATGACTCAGGGTCATAGGAGAATGCTTAGAAGACTGAAGGTTGTGTGTTCAAACCTTATGTGTTGCAGTTCTTTCTATATACTATAATATGGCTTTTTTGATGATTTTTCGACATACTACACTATGACTTTTTCAAGACTTTTTTTGACATACTGTGACTTTTAATGACATTTTCTATGAATTGCTATACTAAATATCAGTGAGTTAGAAGTCAAATAGCAAAGACACTACAGTCATGTGTCGGATCAGATACCTCAGGGTGATAGGAGAATGCTTAGATGACTGAAGGTTGTGTGTTTGAACCTTATGTGTTGCGTTGAATTTTAAGGTGCAATATACAAAGTGAAAAAGACAAATGTTCCCAAAACATAAACATGTGTGTCAGGTCAGATAGGTCAGGGTGATAAGAGAATGTTTGGAAAACAGAAGGTTGTGTGTTAATATTCATGTTTTTCGACATATTATACTATGACTTTTTATGACTTTTTTTCCGACTTTTTCGACTTATTATACTATAACTTTTTTTTCGACATACTATACTATGACTTTTTTTTTATATACTATAAAATGTTTTTTTTCGACATGCTATACCATGACGTTTTTATGATTTATTTTTTTCAACATACTATACTATGACTTTTATTTGACTTTTTTCAACATACTATACTATGGCTTTTTTTTATCACTTTTTTCGACATGCCATACGTTGACTTTTTATGACTTTTCCAACATACTAGTCTATAACTTTTTTTTAAAAACTTGTTTCTACATACTATACTATGACTTTTTTCAATATAAGATACTATGACTTTTAATCACTTTTTTCGACATACTGTACAATTACTTTTTTTAAATTGTTTTCAACATGCTATACTATTTTTTTTTTTTTTCACCTTTAATGGATAAGATATGCAGGAAACCATCACAGGTTGGACTTGAACCCTGGACCTTCTGTGTCAACGAATACATCTCTGTATATGTGCAACTCCTCTACCAACTGAGCTAACCAGCCACACCTCTACCATGCTTTTAGTTTTTTTACATATTATTCTATGACTTCTAATGACTCAGGGTGATGGGACAATGCTTAGAAGACTGAAGGTTATGTGTTCAAACCTTATGTGTAGCAGTGAGTTTTGATGTCAAATATACAAAGTGTTTTTCACCCCTGGTTTAAAAAAAAAGAGCCACATGATCAAAAAGAAGCTGGACGGGGTCTGTGTCTGAATGTCCTGAACATGTTTGTGTTTTGGTTGTGCGTTGCAGGAACGTGATCCACGGCAGTGACTCTGTGGAGAGCGCCCAGAAGGAAATCTCTCTGTGGTTTCGACAGAACGAGCTTCACTGCTGGGAGGACAACAGCAGCCACTGGATCTACAACTAACGGTCTACATGTGCTGTGTGTACTCCTGTAGGTAAACCAGTGTTTTTATTTTATATTGGTGTCATTACAAGATGGATCACATCATACCTCAGATACATATTTTCTTTTGGCTTTAGTAGCTTGTAGCCACATTGGATGTCCTTTTTTTTTTCTTCATAATGTATTTATACATATTTAAAAATGTATTTTGTATCCATCTGAACTACATGTCTGAGGTGAAATTACATTACAAAGCAAACTAAGTGAGCAATACTCATTAACGTGTCTGCTTCTGTTACAGTTTTCATTGTCATCTTCCGTTAGTCCAGACACTAGCTCGAGTTTTTAAGCAATACGCTTGGAATGTGGAGCAATAAAAGGTTTTGATTCATGTTTATCATGGGTTAACACATCAGGGAATGGCAAGTGAATAGCTGCATTTAAATCCACCCTAAAGGTTGATTTCTAAAATATACATGTTTCTTCTGTAATAGTACTTGCATTGAAAACCCATGAACATGGGAGCAATTAACTAACACAATTATTGCCTTTCTACACACGATTTTCTTTTCAGTTTCCTGTACCTTTACATTCTGTAAGGGTGTAAAACAGATTGTCACATTACTTAGTTTCAAAAATAAGACGCTTAACAGCTTTCGATGAGCTCGTATTTTGTAATTTGTCAGGCTTAGTTTCCAAATTAAAAGATACTGCACTGAAATAAGTACGCTAATATATTTAGTTCTATAAAACTTTTAATTTCTCCAATAGCTGCTTTTGTCATGATGCTGTATGAATTGTATTGGAATTGTCTAAAAACAAAATAAATCTTATCAGGAAATCATTGTTTAAATGTTTAGTCAGTTATTATGTTTGTTTTGTAAAGTAAGACACACACACACACACACACACACACATCAACTGTACCTTTTTTCAGCACACAAATATGTTTAATATTTAATTCACACAGATAGAGATCAATGCATGAATGTCCATACTGAACAAAGAGGATGGGCTTCAGTGTGTCTGGGGATTTACAATAATCCCTGTACACATAATGACAACACATCACTGTTCACCTGCTTTACAACAAACCGTCTGATCAACAGCCAGTCAGATGAGAGGAATAAGTCTCGGACTGAACCCTTGACACCTTAAACACAACCCCTTCAACTGGTTTAATAACCTTGTTCACACGACTCTTTAATTTACATCAGGCATTAGATATTTCCTATCATTTGGGGTCTGTTATAGCCTCTTGAAGGTTTTTATTTCAGGGTAGAAAATGAGCAAGGTCGTTAATCAAGACTCTAAATAGACACGACTGCAAAATGTTTTGGGTAACAGCCAAAAAAAAGCCCAGACGTAGTTTTGAGTTTCCATTTGTTCCTCGTCGTCGTAAAATGTGACCCAAACTCATTTGCCATCCACTACAATCTTAAAGCCAAAACAAGAATTTGTTTTCACTCCCACACACTGTCAAAGACTGTCGATCCGTAAACACCTGACACCTGCATCCATTAACTCAATTTAAACATATAATGGCATTTATGGTTATTATGGATTGCTGGATTGGCTGTTCAGAAAACAATCGGAGCGATTTCTGGTGGAAATGCAAGTCGGTGTCATCCACATTTCTGTACCTGCTGTTCTTGTTTTTTGTTATTGGTACAATTTGATGCAATTTTGGGGCTCTGAGCTTTGCTTTAAGATGAGGTGGAGGCTTCACAGATGACAAACTAAGTGGAGGAAGAGAAGGAGTAGACTGGGGCAGATGCAGGACAATTGAGGTAAATATAGGAGGAGATACAGTGTGCTTGCAGGGTGAATATAAGATTGATACAGAGGAGGGAGGTAGTTATGAGGCTGGGTTACAAGGCTCATGAAGATAGTTACAATGCCCTGGGTGGGACAGAAACAGGATGGCAGGCAGATTACTATAGAGGAGGTAATTACAAGGCATTAAAGTTACAAGGTGACGGGGCAGGAGGGGATATAATAGTTACAAGGGACGATACGTGGCTTGGAGGGTCGTTTTAGAGCCAAGGGGGAACTTTTACATGACCAGGGATAATTACAAGGTTTGGGGTGGCTGGAAGCTTTTTGGGGACAAGAGAAGATTTCTTTAAGGAGGTGAGTGGGTTTGGGTGTTAAAGCAGATCCAGATGTCACTCAGGTATGTAAGACACCTGCCAGACGATGATGTGGCTTCGCTCGTTTTTACACAAAGCAGGTTTTATCTGCGAAGCTCCGCCACTGTCTCCTTCCTCCGTTTCATCGTCCTCTCCATCTCCTGAAGGAAAACGGAAGCAGAGAACTTTGAGCTGTAAATCCACCATGAACAAATACTAAACTTTATTGTGCTAATACATTTTGTTAGTCTATTTAGTGTCTTATTTCTGTAGCTTCTAAACAGTGTATTTAAAGTAGTTGTTCACTGCCCTCCAGTGGTCACTGTGGAGAACTGCACATCATGTAGTGTTGTCGTGTCATGGTGACCACTGAACACTCATAACAGTCACACCAATAATGTGCTATAAATAAAAAAATAATCACAAACATACATACATACATTGTGGAATGTATATTATTTTTTCTAAACTGTGCCCATTCATTTTGTTTTGCAAAATATACATTTATTCAATTTATATCCCGTGCCCCTTAAAGGACCCCTTTTAAAAGAGACAATTTATTGGCAAAATATCAACATGCAGCAACATCATTTAAGTACTCTCTCATATATTCATATATATATATATCTCTCTATCTTCTCATAGCTCAGCGGTTTGCTGCGTCACACAACTACACCTATAATACGGTGCGTGTGCGTTTGGCTTCAGGTTTATGTGCAGGTGTGACTTCTCACCTATACGGAAATCGATGTAGCCCTCTCCTCCACTCAGCACCAGCACGTTGTGAACACTCTGGGCCTCCGTCTCTTGGGGCGCTGTTGACCCCTGGCCCTCCGATGGACTGTCCAGCACGCTGCCGTTTAGGGTGGCCAGAACGTTGCCTGACACACACACACACACACACACACACACACACACACACACACACACACACACACACACACACACACACACACACACACACACACACACACACACACACACAGGGAAAAAACAAAACCAGGTTAAAGACTAGGGAATGTAGTCAGTTACAGACACAGACGGGCTTTGTGCTTACCAGGTACAGAGACAAAGAACTTGACAGCATCACGGTGTCCATGGAAACAGAGCTGGGCTTGTGCCATGGAGCAGTAGGGGATAAAGCTGCCGGTGCTCTTCTCAGAGCCATCGTCACCGTACACATGGATCACTCCGCCGGACGATGTGGGAGACACCTTATTGGCTGAGGGATGAAGAAGCTAGGAGTGAGAAACTAACCAACGAGGAATGTTTACTAGCAAATCATATGTGGTAGGCAGCATGAGACGGGTGGCAAGAAACACCCACAAAATCCACATATATCCACGGATCAACTGAAAATGGGAAATGATTTTAGAATAAAAAAACTGAACAAAAACTATTTGAAAACGTTAAAACCCATCCCTTGCATGCAATGGATCTGGTACACACCAACATCTTTTAGTCATTGATGCAGTAAAGCACAATGCTAAATAAATAAATAAACATGCAAAGCAACCAATGATCAAAAGCACTGCTCCGATACGCAGTAAGAAGTAAAATCATACAGAGCACACAGAATACTTTTGGTGACCTTCACCTGCTAAATGTTAACAGATAAAAGAGGACTAATGGAGTGCCCAATATTCAATGGAGTTCATATCTTAACTTAGCAAAAAGAAACAGGTAGCTTTAGTCTGCAGACATGACACTGTTTCAGGGGACATGAAGGTTTGACCGGGCGAAGGCGGGCAAGAAAAGATCACAACAGCGGGAGGGAGGGCTCCCACTTACCCCTCAAACCAAGGAGCTGTCCCCGGTGAAGGACCACCGCTACAGGAGGGGGGAGGAGGAGGAGGGGGGGAGGAGAGCGGAGGAGAAAGAGGACAGTAACAGTTATAACTAAGACTGTCTGTGAAAGATTGGAAACCACTGAGGGGAGGCAGGAAAACAGAAGGTGGAAAGAAAGACGATGCGAGTTCATGGGGCGAAGAGGGAGTACGCTAAAGAAGAACAGAGATAAACAGCACTGCAGTATATGAGGAAGACCCTGTTGTTTTGGTTTTTTGGTCAGTTCAGGCTGCCTAGTGATGCAATTTGATAACATTTGATTATGAAGCTGCTGTTAGTTTCTGCAGTGTATAAAATACATGTACACCCCCATTAGCTGAATTTCAGATCATCTTTAAAAAAAAAGAACTACGAAATCCAGGGGGGAGTCCTTTTACACCTTATGGTTTAGGGATTTGAAGCCAAAATGTAAAGTGACCACATGGTAGTGCAGCTGGATTCAGATCTACACCAAAAATGTTCACAAGTTTTTGGGATTCGTCTAAGTAACATCGAGACAGACAAATCATACCACGACATAACCTCCATTTTGTAGTTTTAGTGGACAGAAAAGGTGCCCTTTTATTCTATCATTAGGAAGGCATTGTTGCCTTACCACACTTTTGTCCACACATTTAGTTGCGGGTCACTTGTTGTAAGCTGTATAGATGAAACTCACTCTCTGTCAGTGGGATGGAGATGATCACGCCGTTTCCAGTTCCTACCCAGAGACGGTTTCCACCAATTAGCAGCGCTGTGATTCGCACAAAAGAGAAGCCCAGCTTGCCAGTGCCTGTGAATTACAACCAGAGTCAGTGGAGAACGACCTAAGACTGAACAGGCTGCATGTCAGTGAGAATATAACAGGCTTCAAGCACTATCATTCACATTTAGCAGTAAAATAAGCCAAAGTGTCTGTAGATTCTCTCTAAAACAAGCCAACATGTAATCTCACCCAGCATCTTGCTGACGTATGGCTCGATGTCCACATCCTGGAGGTGCTGGTGTGTGTGCGCGTGGTAGAGACGCAGGGTCGAATCTAGCCGGATCGACACCCAAACACCATCACCGATCCACGCCAGCTGCCGCACCTGGCTCTCCCTGCGAGGGTGGGCGTCGAAGGACTTCTGGAGAGTGGTGAAAGAATGAGGGAGGGAGCAAATCAACTCATTATTACAGTTTTATCGTTGGACTCATTTTTCAGGAGGATAATGCAACGGTAGTTTCATGACTCACCTCGATCTGCATGCTCTTGGGCTGGATGACGTGGATCTTGTTCTTGTAGCCGCACCAAACCTTATCATGTACTACAGCCATGCAGCGGATGGAGTGATGAGGCCGTCCGAGGTCCATTAGGTGGTAGTTGGATAAATCCCACTGGCCATCTGTTTTTTTTTTTTATTATTAATTATCAAAAGTTAACAGCAGTTCCTAGTTGCATTCATGTCTATACAAACCACACTGAAAGCATTCATTCACAGCTTAGTGTTGTATCATCACTGCTGATCAATGAAGCAGCAATAAAAGCTTTTAAAAAACAGTTAAATGCATGTTTTCCTGTTCCAGAGTTTTGGCGATATCAGCCTGCATTGTGCTTTTCTTAAGTCCTGGAACCAACTAGCAGTTTGGTGCATGGGCGCTCTGCTAAAACAAATAATTAAAATCCCAAATACCCTCTGATCTATGGAATATGGCGAGGGTCCCGTCAGCGAGGGCAACCAGCACACGACCTTTCACGTGTCTGCAATTAGAGAGGAGACGGAGACTGCTGCATTCACAGAAATACATAAAGACTTCTGATTCTGAAATCCCAAACTACACAACATTTGCCTACAATTACAGAGTTTAACTGTCACCACCACTTACACCAGACTGAGCACAGAGTCTTTGAGTTTGATGGAGTGGAGGCACTTCTTCCAGTTTCCAACTGCTGAGTGGACGTAGAGCCTTGAGGGAGAACAGAGGCAAGATACTCCAGAGCAAAACCAAACTGCATATAGAATTCAAAAGAAGCATGTCATGATATTTATATGTGCGTTTTGGATGGAAGATACAAGCACTCTTTTGGTGTCTTTTGGCAGAAAGACCCAAAAAGAATCTTCCTATCCAGATGTGACTGATCCTTTCTTGCAAAAGTAAAGCAATAATAATTAAAAATATAAGCTTGAGGGTAAATAAATGATTGTAATATGTGTTTTTTTTAGATACTGTGTGGCTTCAGCAGAAGTTGCGAGTAGTTCTGCTGAGCAACTTACCAGCCGTTCTGGGCCCCGAGCCACATAGTGGGGGCCACGCTGGTGTAGTTCTTGGTTTCTTCCCCTCCGTCCTCTGACTCTGGAGGCTGAGAAGTTTCGTCTTTGGATTGACCTGCGCTTCTGTGTGGACAGACAACAAACACACTTATCTTTACCAGTTCAAAAAGGACAACATATTTCCCCGTACAGGATCTAGTGTACTAAAGGTTATCAATTATTAAATGTACACATACATGTATTCACGACATTCCTGATGGTCTTTCTATGGACCGACTTTGGCCTCCTACCTGTCAGAGGCGTCTGATAAACGAGGCTGGGGGTCGGTGAAGACGTGCTCAGTAAATGGTCCTGGAGGTCCAGATCTCAGCGCTGCGTGACTGGCCGTTGACTCGGGAACCTCGGTGGCCTCGGTGGCCTCCTCGGCTGACTGGCCAGGGTGAATCTTCCCATTCATGGGTGGAGCAGTAGGGGCTGCCGCACAACACCATTAACATAAATAGACAAACTGGTCAGCTTGACACCTTTCCATAATGATGAAAAAAAAAAAAAAAAAGATGCAGGAGCATTGAGGTTGTGCCCACCTTGTCCTTTGTCCATTATGGGCGTATCAGTGCGTGAGGAGCAGTTGCTACGGGCAACACTGCAGTTGGTGGCACATCCGACAAGAGTGATACCAGCCAACATGCCCTCCACGCCGCCGGCATCCTCGCCTCCCCCCCCTGCTCCACTGTCACCTGAATCCAACACAATCTCTCCTGCTGGATAGTCGCTCTCGCTGGCAGCTGGATACAAACACACACATATTAACACGCATCTCTCTTTTTGTACACACACACAACACCACCAACATGTTTGCATTTCACATTGTGGGGAAATTGCTCAGCAGAAAAATGTGGTCTCTAGAAAAGACAAAATTTGAGTAACAACACACTTAAAGTACAAAGAGGTTTCACCCTTCAACATACCAGATGTATTAAAAACGTAGTGTACTGGGGTTTAACACGAACTTTCCGTCTCACCTGGCACACTGGAGATGCAGAGCACGTGGGCGTTACAGACGTTGAACTGGTCGACCAGTGAGCCCGGCTGGTTGGCATCGATGATGACCACCTTGCTGGCAGAGTGGGTGCTGGTGAGGATCCACACTCGACTGCTCATGGCGTCCGTTTCCTGGAGCTCCTTGGACTGGGGGCGAGTGGAGGAGAGAGAGAGAGAGAGAGAGAGGAGACAACACAATGACGACTAACAGAAAAAGGACAGACGTTGTCCATGTGTGTGTCCTCTATTTCTCTGTGTAGTTTAATGCCTTATACTCCATGGAAACGGTTTTTTTTTAAACTTATTACTAATATGTGAATATTATTTTTTCCACATCTATGACTCATTTCTAGTTGAGTGTCCAATATTAGCTTCGAACTACCCTCTAGTAGTAATAAAATTAATATTTTCTATAATTGTTCTCTACCTTCCTCTTTTCTGGGGAGCTGTGGCTGCTCTTCTTTCCAGCTCCATTCTCCTCAGCGTGCAGGGGGTCGCTGCCGCCCGACGGTGCTTTGGCTGGTACCGACTCCTGGTTGCTGGCCCTCCATCCTGACAGGTCCACTCCAGCTGCACACCACAACTTCACACACACACACACACACACACACACACACACACACACACACGTTATGATTGTGTTAAACTGAGATTTAAGGTTAGCACAGAGAAACTTTCCCCGGATGGATGTGAAAACCTTTTAACGTCAAAGTGCAGGTCCCCAGTGAGGACCAAACATTCAAGGGGAACTAAGTAAAACACATTTTTGAGTAGAGTTCTGGTGGTTCATATCCCAAAAAACGGATGCCCCTGATGTCCCCTGAACTCCTCACCTTCCTGTTGGGGTCCTTCTCTACCAGAGGACGACAGTACACCGGGACGGGAACATTCTTCATGCGGTTGTCCTCCTTCTCGTTTGTGGGCTAAAAGCAGGACGTGATAAGAGGTCAGGAGACAATCAATCAAGGAAAAACACTAAGGGCAAAGCAAAAGTAAGTATTGTGAGTGATAACAACATATATGGTTGAGGCAGACAGAGGTTAAATGTTTAAAAAGGTTGCAACATTTGCAGAGAAAAAAAGAGAGGAGTTTTTGTACTCTGTGTGTGCACTCTGAACTCTGTACTCTCTGTGTGTTATATCATGCCTCAAATGAAATAAATCCCTTGATTTTCATGCATTTCCAGAGTTGCATTGCATAGCAAAGTTGTACTCAGTTGTACAGTGTTGGTCCTTTATCTAAAAAATGCACATGGAGCTGACAGTGTCTTCAGTTTAGAAAGTACAGAAAATACTGTCCCCATTATCTGGATATGTATTCAGGAAGGTTAAAGGGAGAAACAGCCCTAAAGGTGCATGCTGGCACTCCTGTCAGTCTCACTTGCCTGTTGTCTCTTCAGCGGGCTGTCCTGAGCACTGTCCGGCTGAGCGCCAGTCTGTGGGGAGGCCAGAGTTAGAGTTAGAGCCGCCTGCCTACCAAAACTCTTCCCATTGGCCTTCCAGCTGCACAGGGTCTGCCGGCCAATTTAAAGTACACTTCCATGCTATGAAATCATGTTTATGCTTGAAACCAAAGCGAAGAAGACTGAGAGTGTTCTACTATTGTTACAGGTGTTGTTATTTTGTTATTGTCAATAAATCCCATAAAAAGACCAAAACCAACAACGAATTGATCCTAATACCTAACAGGATGAGAAATTCAAGTTGATAAATATGTAAAAAAAATACTTTTACAAACTGCAGTGTTTGCATGTGTAACTTCAGTGTCACCCACAGTGTGGGAGATTTAAGTTTTGAATTTCACACAGTTTTCATTTTAAATTTAAATGTTTTTGTGTGACCTTCCCGTTCCAAACAAACTTGAATTCCTCATGCAGGGTTTGTCATAAGTTTATAAGTGTTATATAATTCTGCCAAATTACATCATTTGACAAGCTTAAAATCGTGTTGTCCTTCATTTGAGTCCATAGAACTGTCCTGTCAGTAACGTATACCAATTAGTCAAACAACTGCTGAGTTATGTCTTTGTTGTGAGGCCCAGAGAGGTCTCTGACCACGGAGGCTGGGGTCGTGTGTCTGTGTGTACCTGTTTGAAGCGAGACGGCACGCTCCAGCCACAGGCCTGCATGATGCCGTCATCGCGGCGCATGTGCTCACGGACCTGCCGGTACTGTTCACGCCGCTGCTCTCGGCGGGCCAACAGTGCTGAGTCACTGAGGAGAGATGCAACACCGTTACTGGCCAGTCTAGAAGCAAAGGTTGGGAGGGAGGAAAGAGAAAAGAGAAGCGAAGCGTTAGCAGCCAGGCCAGCCAGCAGCAAGAGCTAGAGAGAGCAACAGCAGTTGTTACCAGCACGTTTCAGCTAAGCTTTTTTTTTCTAGCTTAAACCAAGCAATATATTTCAAGACCCTAGACTGAAAATTATGAAAATATTCTTAATATGTTTAGTATTCGTGCCTGCATGTTCTAACTTTGTGTGTGACGTATTTATGTGTCTGTGTTTGTGAAAGAGGTTAAAACAAAATACAACTTGAGAACAATATCTCAAACTCTGCCATCCAGTCTTGTTTTAGTCTCAAAATAGGAAGGCATTAGAAATGTTTAATGACGTTGGACGTCATGTTCATTATCAATCAAAATTAAAACGTTCAATGTGCACCTTTACAAGTTCTACCATTAAAAAGGACATTATCTTTCCAAATCATCTTTTTAATAACAGCTGTGAAATCTAGAAAGGCTTTAGCGTTATAACCCAAGATTCAGATAGGACAGAATATTTGATGAAGAGATTTATCTGAATCGGATGTGGCGGCATTAACAATGAGAAGAGTGTGTTCATTTAAACACACATTAGATCCATGCTGGAAGCTTTCTATTCTCCAAGCTGCCACAAAGCGAGCAAGCAACCAGGCATTTAGACCAAAGCGAGTGAGAAGCAGATAAAAATGGAGGTTTAGTGAGAAGTGAAAGGTAGGTTTAGTGACGGTATGTAGCTGGTTGCTGCTCACTCTTCGGGGAAGAACTCCAGCGTGCGGTTGGAGGTGGAGATCTGACACATGGTGTGGCTGCGTCGCTGAGAGAAACCAGCCGGCGAGGGCGACTTGTAGTGGATGTTGACGCTGTAGTACGGCCGCTTGACAGGCGGAGGGCTGGACGATGTGCTGAAGAGACGTGCAAAGCTGGTGGATGGAGGGAGAAAGAGAAAGAGGTTTTACTTTTGATGTTGGCCAAGACATTTATTCAGGGTTTTTCTAATTGTAAATATGTTTAATAAAAGCAGAATCTCACAACTGCCAGATGGTGGACTTCTTTTTCTCTTGGATTTGAGGACTTTCCCTGGACGCCCTGACGGTGAAACAGAGGTGTGAGTCCAAGGAAAAGAAATAAAAGTACGGCTAAACAGGCAGAGACAAAAAATGAGGACACTGAAATAACATTTTAAATAAATGTGTGGCTCAATGCAACCTTAAGTGTCAAAAATTTTTTTTTAAAAGATACTTTTTCTTTAAGATCATTAGTATAAAAAAAAACACAAAATTCAGCTCATAAATTTGAGGGTCGAGTTGAACTTGCAGCTTGATTTAGACAAACATTTTAATATGTTGAGTTTAATCCATCCTTCCAAGTCCTTCATCTCTAGTTTAAAGCTTCCTTTTGTCTACCTGATCATCTCTGTCCACCGTACGGCCTCCTGCAGCTCCATCAGTCTCTCTTTGTACTGATTCCTCTCCATCAGCACGCGGGCCATCTCCACCCGGGTGAACCGTCGGCGCTGCGTCATCGTCATGTCGCCGTCCTGCATGGGTGATGAAAACTGGGCACACGAGAGCATAGTGCCATTTAATAATTAAACAAGGTCTGAGAACACAGATTTCCAGGCAGAGGTATGCAGTATACTGCAAGTATTTAGGTCATGTTACCAAACAACCAAAACAATCTGTAGTTTAATGAAGCAAAGATTAGAGCTGCTGCTATGCATTGGTTTTTTTCTACGATGTGAGATTTTCATTATACTCGTGATAAAGACAATAACTCCGATATCTCCATGCACACTGATTCAATGTGTAGGATGAGTAATGCAGATGGTGACAGAGATATATTTACTCACATCGTCCCCTCCTTCATCCTTGGAGTCCCGAGATGCACCGAGAGCCTCTGCTCTTAACCTGGAGCCCAAAAGCAAAAACAGCATTACGCAAACGTTATTTCTACTTCTGGCTTGTGAACTTCTGAACATGCAGGGAACGAGTTGATGCCACGAGTCCACTGAGACTGGTAGTCACTGATAGGATCTATTAGTGGGAGAAATGTGGGACCTCTGGAGCTTCTGTGGGCACAAGCGATTTAACCAGAAACAAGCATAACATCCTGTGTCTTCGTAAGTAATTTTGAACTCAGACGTTGTTTGATCCTCTCTCAAAACTGTCTGGCTTCGTAGACCCCAAGTGTATTTAATGTACCTTAAGATGTATTGGGTGTTGTTCAGCCTCCAGTACTGTGCCCAGGTGAGATCACAATGTGAGCAACTTCCTCAAATAAACACAAATAAGCTGCCACTCTGAAATATATGTATATACTATGAAATATTTTTGCTCAGATGCAATACACAGACATTTGACCTACAGGTAAACATGGCTGAATAAAGGGAACAAATTGAAAATGATCTGAACTGGTCAACAGCAAAATGAATGTATCCCCAGAAAATAGTGAAACTGAGGAAGTAAAAGTTTCACAGTTAAGGAGTACACTCGGCAGTTCCACCTGCTACAATCAGTACTCTGAATTACTGAATGATCAATACAGGAAATTACAGGAGTTTGAAGTGAACAAGATTCTGTCTACAACACAGAAAAACTGACATCTGTATTAAAACATTTTCTCCACTGGTTCTCATACTTTGGGTGCGTTATGATACTCTTCCTCTGCGTCTGTTGCCAGGATGTATTCATTTGGTTAGTAACATATGGTCGCTAAGGTCTGGATTACAGGTCAACAGTTAAAGCCATTATGTTGAGGGATACAAGTTATTGCCTTGCTGCGCTGCTTTTTTAACTTGCATTTGACATGTTTACAACTGTATGTAGCCTCTCCAAATGCATTTCTCATTCCATTACCAATTTTGAAGGAATATATTATTTTTTCCCATTAACGTGTCATGATATTAAAAAAACAAAAACGTGCTATTTTCACCTCTTGAGTTCTTCTTCCAGCTCCTTGACTCTGACATCCACCTTGTTCTTGGACTGCCTCAAAGCCTCCAGCTCCTCCCTCAGCCCCTCCTGCTCCCCTGACAGCTCATCCACTTTGGCAATAAGGTCATTTTTCACAATGTTGAGAGCATTTCTGTAGAAGCGAATAGCAGGATGTAAGATATCAACACACACACACACACACACACACACACACACACACACACACACACACATATGGCCAATAAACCTACTGAAGCAGAAGATTGATTATTAAACACCATGAACCAACCATAGAAATGTCACACTCATTTAAACCTATTTTTAGAGCACAAACTACTAACAACTCTTTTAGTTGGTATAAGACACATCTAAAAGGATAGAAGGAATATAAAGATGAAGGATTAACACTAACAGACACTTCTCTGTGTCTCTTACTTGGTCTCTAGGAGCTGTTTGTTCTCTGTCAGCAGGTTCTCCACCTCCTTACCCATCCCTGAAACAGTCACATTCACATCTCTGTTAATCGTCACACACAATACACAACATCCATAAATCCACTGATCGATAAGAAAAATGCATTTCCCAGAGTGTCTGTCTGTGGCAATGCTGTCTTACAGACCAACCAAGGTAAATGATGAAAAAAAAAAAAAAAACACAAAAGCCAAAGGTTTGATAATTCAACGAAATGCCAAATTATTGATTTAAGCACATGTATTAACAACAAAAGCTAAATCAGGTTGAAAAGGAACGTTTGATGTTATATATTGGGAGAACAATAAGTAAACACTCATGAAACTAAAATTGTTTGAAAAGTAGTTGACTCCTGTTCAGACAGAGACAGCTGGGAGGAGTTCTTGAGCATCTTTAACTATCGTTTTAACATTTGGTAGAATGCCAACTGATGAGAACAATAGAATCATAACAATTCTTCTCCTCAAAATATGACATGTCATTTGATCAAAACTCAATCTAGCTCCATGGGTGCACATATATTCAGACTTCAGGGTTGATTGATGTCATGCTTAACCTATTAACTTTGTAATTAAATCTTAATCATCTTAATCATTGCCAGACATTAATTTAAAATTGTATGTGCAAGCAGCAAGCACTGTGCAACAGAAGCCAAGCACACAAACAGCAGAAGTTTTAACACAGAAGAATTTGGACATGAGGAACAAACAAAAAGCCAAGAGGTTCTTGTATAGCGTGTTAAAAGACTGGTAAGAGACATAGTGGACACTGGATTAGAAAACTGCTGTCAGATCACATATCACAACATAAACCTTACAAAGGCAGGAAAAATAAGTGCACATTTTTCTGGGTTCAACTTGTGTCGACTTAAGGCAGCAACTGCTAAACGCCACCAACTATCTAAAATGAATCTCCTAATTTAAATCACATATTTCTTGGACTTTGAAGGTGGTGAGTAGGGCAGCCTGAAGATTTATTTCATGATGAACATAACTATTTCTGATACATCAATTTGTTCCTATGCTTTGGTTCTCTGCTCATTGTTAACTAAAGTGGACAACTGATGTTCACTACAGGTAGTAAACACACCATCTTACTGGAATGAAAAAACACTTTATCGAAGCCCACTGAGGTTGTCTCCTGTTGTTTCCTCCTGTTTATCTTTCCAAGACATGCACTTTCACGGTTTTATCTTGAGTGCACTCTCTCTTTACCATTCGATTTTTCTCCAGACTAGTAGGGGTGTAAGAAAAAAAACGATACACTTTTTTTTTTTTTTGTTTACGTGCAAAAATATTCATGTAAGACAGCGGTTCATATTTATGTTGTGTTTAAACCCCCTACCGCTAAATGACTATGCTGAGACGCACCACTAGTGTCAGTGCCTGACTTTTTAGAAGCTAACAATGTAGCTATGGCTGAACTTTGGCCTACTTTATCATATAAATATTTGCTCACTAAGAACCTATGAACCACAATCCCAAACTGGCAGTTTGATTTTCTGTGTACTGAATTGTTTACCTAAAGTAAACTTCTTTGACTTTTATGCACATCATGTCTTTTTTTTTTTTTTTTTTTAAATATTAGTTTTTCTAAAATTATACTTTTAAAAAATCCCAATACGCACAGTATCGAAATATATTGCAATATATTGACCCATGTATCGTGATACGTATCGTATCGCCAGATTCTTGCCAATACACAGCCCTACAGACTAGTGGCGTTTCCTTTCTGAACAAAAGGGTATTTTTATTTCAATGTTCTACAAATGAGCAGCTTGTTATTGACACATTTCTAAAAATTAGGTACGTGAGATGCAAAGGTTGTATATTTTAAAACAATGTAAATACACAAAATAAACGGACAGGAAGAAGGAACCAGAAGCATGTGAAAGCTAGAGGCCAGAGAATGACACAACAAGCAAATGTGACCATGAGCATAGGCAAGGTGCGCCTTACCGAAGAAATCATCACGAACTGGAGGCAAAAGAAGAAGAAAGGAGGGGAGAAAGGTCGGAGAGAGAAAGAGGAGAGGCCACGGATCAGAAAGGAAAAAGAGAAGGACAGGAATGGAAGAGAGAAGAGAGAGGATGCTGATAAGCATTTATTAATTTAGACTTGAGGAAGAGCAGCAGGGCTCAAGAACACAAAAGCTGCTATTTGGCCTTGAAACTGAAATAAAAGAATATTTCTGTGGCCCAACAGATAAGTTATTCAAAGAGCATCAGATTTATTTTAGAGTCCCAGTGAAACTGAATTTTAAGAGCATATTGCTTCTGTGAAATTATGCATTTCCTGTTTTAACATGATGCTGGGTGGGAGGGTCATTCCAAACAACACGATACACTATAAGTCCGGGAGAAAAGTGTGTTTTTTGTGTTTGTTTGTTTTTTAATAAAATTGGCTGAAAACTTGCAGACTGACAGCTTGTGGCAATCACTAAAGATCAAAACATTTTCACTGTGACTTTAAAGGAACACAAAAAACGGTTTTACTGCATGTGTGAGAAGAATGGGCATCTACTGTATCATCAAAATTTCCAAATTTCCAATTGCTTGACCAAGCAATAAATGAATAACAACATGCTACAACTATAGTTATGCCTTTTTTGAAATTTGTATACACTATTCAATATCTACTCTTAGATGTGGAGTTTAGAAAGTAGAGAGGGGTCGAAAGAGTATAAAAATATATACCAACCAATGCATGTTCAGATACACACCTGAGAACTCGCCTATGGGTGTCACCAGCAGAAGCACATAAAAAAAAGAGAAAAAAAGGAAACGGGGTGAGAAGTTAGAAGAAGACGGATCAAATCTCCCGTTCTAATTATGCTGCACAAAAATCAAAACAACCCAGAAATGAATAAACAAAATCCACCAGGTTCCCTTAAAGTGTATTGGCCCAAAACAGAGACTGACAATGGACATCTAAGATAATCAATAAGCATAAATATAAAGTGCAATGAAATCTGAGAAATAGAATAAACTCAACTTTTAAAAATAAGATCTGCTTAAACTTGCAGCCTTCGAAATTGGCTGCATTAAACATGCCTCTGCCCCATAAAAAGAGAGAGAGAGAGAGAGAGAAAAAAAAAAAAAAGTAGAAAGACACAATACAAAATAAAAGTAACACTGCATGAATGGGCAGCTGGGGTTGGGGTGCAGCCAGAGAGAGATTGTATGGTTTTTCAGGATGTGACGCAGGGATGAGCTGCTGCCATGGAGTGTATAATCCAGCCTCGGCCATGCAAGGTAATAGGTCAGAGTCAGTGCAGTGGCATATTCGCACAGCCTCACATGGAGCTCCTGCCCTGCAGTTACGCAAAGCCAAAACAATTGCTAACATTGTGTAATGTGTTCATGCATCCGCCATTACTTCCCTTCCTTTGGATCTGCACTGAATCTGATATCACTAAGTAATATCACATATTGGCATGTTAGCATAGAAGTCAAGCTTCACTTTCACCAGTTCATGGTGAACAATGATCACCTCAGGAGGAGGTGAAAAAGGCAGTAGCAGTGTTCAGGCATTTCCTTTGAAGTGAAATACTTACAACTGAGCAAAAGAGAAGGATTTCACTAAGCTACAATCAGCAAAATGATATCATGGCAAAATTTGCTTCAACTTTACTGCCAAGCTTCAAGGGTTAGGATTAAGTATTTTAACTAATGAACCTATGACCGCAGCAAAAGTTATGGCAGTCAAAGTTCTATTCATACCTAGCAGCTCGGCGCCTGCATCAACGTCTCCAATGATGTCCGACTTGGCGTCTTTGATCTCGTGGTAGAGAGAGTCGGTGTTGATGCCGAAGGCCTCGTTCACTATGCCCTGAGAGGGGCTGAAACATGCATTAGATTTCATTACAATAGTTGTGAAAGGACCAAAAATATTTTGCTCACTGCCGGTCACTCCCCTAAATTATGGCATTTTGGTCCTCAGACTTTCACCTTATAAAATTCATACAGGGAAACACCACCAAAACCTTAAATATGTAAACACAGGTGGGTAACAAAAAACCACCAATGAGAAGGTGCCAATAGTATCTATTAGTATTTACAGATTAAGGTCAGTGAGAGAGAACCCATATTTCATTTTAATCAAAATATGAGACTTTGTTATGGCAGTCCAGCACATGTGTAACACTGTCCATCAAATATCTGGCAACTTTAGCCTTGGTGATTTTCTAATTAACTTCAGCTGAATAGGGTCAAGTAACTGCTACCTGCTTTGTTAGGATAAAACTGACTATAAATCTGCATACAAAAAAACCCTACCCTAACTTCAACAAAGAATAACTGCAGACATGATGTTCACTGTGTGTTTTTTTCACACCAAAGTAGAATGAAAGAAAACTGGACTTCATAAAAGGCAGCATTTGCTTTAAAAGTTACATGACGTGTAGATGTTTAGTAATAACTGGGCTTTAATGCAGGATTTTCACTGTGCACTGTCAATATGTGCAGTGCAGCCGCTGTGTATTTGTACCTGTTTCCTCCTCCATAGACACGGGGGTCCACACACATGTCCAGCTCAGGGGTAGAATCAATGATCTCCTGAAACTCAGACCACTCATCGCTGCTTCCCATACCTGGAAAAACATGACGGAAACACAAACGGAACTGAATGTTAGAAGACATTTGATTATATATATTTTTTGCACTTTGCACCACTCCAATATTTTTGAGGGAATAAAGGTCGTAGGGCAGAGATCACTGGCACCGTCAGACACCGCCTACCAAGAGCCTGGGTCTGCCGAGGTTTCTTCCTAAAAGGGAGTTTTTTCTCGCCACTGTCGCACTAAATGCTTGCTCTTGGGGGAATTACTGGAATTGTTGGGGCTTTGTAAACTATAGAGTGTGGTCTAGACCTACTCTATCTGTAAAGTGTCTCAAGATAACTCCTGTTAGGATTTGATACTATACATAAAATTCAATTGAATTGAATAGATCTTCAACAGGGGATCCGTGACCCCTAGGGGGTCCTCAGAGTTAGTGCAGGGGGGCCACCAAATTATTTAAAATATATATTTTTTTGAAAGATTCTTTTTTCAAAAATTTAAATGTCTGAAAATATATATTAATATGAATCCAACATATCAATAGCAAAGATACATTTGTGGATTCTTTTTTATTTATTTTTTTTACATATTGAAGATCTTACTATAAGTAGCCACTATGGTAGCCTTACAGTTAAGATTAAAGATGCACTGTGCCCTCCACATGTATGTTTTGTGTTAAAACATGTTGTATGAATAATTACCAAATTCTTTCATCCATTCGGCCCAGTTTAATATGCAACTCAGTTGTATACAATATATGCAGTAGGGGGTCCCTACTCGGTCTCTCTTTTAGCTAAGGGGTCCCTGGCCTAAAAAAAGACCACTGTCGTAGGGCGAATTTTTGACACTCTCTTACCGATGCTGACATTCCTGGTTTCCTGGGAAACCTGCACCTCCATATTTCGGCTGAGTCGCTTGGCACTTTTCCTGCGGTTCCCAGACCGCATCGCATCAAATTCAGATTGTGGGAGGAAGCCCTCGTTGATGGGGGTGACAGTGGCGGAGGGGACGGAGGAGGTGGGTGTGTTGGACTTGCTTCCTGTGCTGCTGGGTGTGGCCGCCACTGAGTCGGACTCTGATCCATCCTCCTTTGTGGTTTGAGTCGATGACATGGAAGCAAGAGACAAACAGCTTTTTTATGAGCATTATATGGCACTACATTTTTACCTAAAACGTCTGCACAACTCATTGTATTTTTAGCATCTGTGTATTTTTAGCATCTGGTGTGACTGGTAGTTTGTTGGCTAAATAATACCAGAGAGAGACAAATATGACTTTCTTGTAAGCAGCTCGCTTGTTTTGTGGTACAATTCCCTTTGGTTTTCTAGGCTTCATGTTGTCATGAATGACGCAATTGATTTACTTAATTTTTTGGTTATTTTGGAAGAGTTAATGTTTTGGACACAGATTCCACATTTAAACTCCTAGTGTTAATCTTTGTCAAATTTTGGGCAACTTTGGTGTGATGTCTTCCAGGTTTACAGGTTGCCCAGCATCTTAAAGTCACTGTCACACAGAACATATTCTATTCAACTAGTAACACAACTTAAAATAAGGGTATCTAACTCATGTGCACTATGAGCTCAGCTTGTTTTCAAAGCTAAATACCAGGAGAAGCCACAACACCAAAGCAACACTGTCCTCTTCTTTTCTTACCTTGACTGTTTATCTCACAGATAAAGCACTAGTTTTAAAAAACAACGGACATTAAAAACTTAATATAAACTAAAACATGAGTAGAAGCTCTATGATTACACATTTATAAAGAAAACTCAGTGGCTGACTTTTAAGGGTAGCTTTCCAAGTGATGTGAATAAAATAGTTTCCTAAAAAGTGACACAAGGAGGCATGGGAGGGGAGGTGGTCCGTGTGGTTGTGGCTAGTAGGACAGGCAGCAGTAAGGCCGGCCCCTCCCACTTCCTCTCCCCAGGCTGCGATTGTGGTCACAGAGAAGGACAGGGCCGCTGTCTGTCCCACCTGATAGGCAGAGCAGAAGGTCGACTGGCCGAGCTCGCTGACCTGCCAGATGTCTTTCCCGGGCATCATCCTAGCCCCCCCGAGACCCCCACGTACCATGCCCTCGCCGCTGGGGTACAGATTCAATGAAGGCGGGCGCTCCGTTTTGCTGCTGGCAGAGGAGACAAAGAGAGGAGTGGAGACTAAAGTGAGACTGATTATTGTTTATTCATTTATTATATTTATTAATCACTTTTTCTTCTACAGGGCTGGAGCTTTTCCTGGCATGCATTAGATGCAAGGCCCAAAACAACCCAGACAACATTTTGGAAATACGCTTATTCTTATGCTGAGTAAGATGAGAAGATTGATACCACTGTCACTAAGAGTGGTATCAAATTTCTCCTCTAACTCTTGGCAAGAATGTGAATAAGTGTTAAACTGTATGTTTTTGGACTGTGTGGAGAAAACTGGAGCACCCAGAAAAAAACACACACACACAAACATGAGGAATTCCACATAGAAACAGCAAATGCCTGCACTCAAACCTGCATAAATGTGAAAATAGAGCAAGACAGAGATAGAGATTTTAGGGGAAAGGCAAAATGGCTAATTTACAAGCCCTACAACAAGAAGCAACAAGGGCTTTGAGGGCATGCAGTCCAGTCCACCAGTCATGAGCTTTCTTAATTTGATGGGCATACAGATGCAAGTCATTCAAAAAGATGGAGTCATCAATACAGACAACTACAGACAGTTTGTGGAAAACTCAACACAGAGAAGATATCTTAAGATATTCCTATAAATGTACCATACAGGAATTAGTTCCTTGTATGGCTGATTAACTACATGCAGTTTGTTGGTGGTATGATGCCTGAACAAAACTGACTGAAACTGTGTGTGCAGGCTGCAAATCAATGTTTCCACATCTACTTACATCTGCTTGTAAGTTGCTTACATCACAATAATAAATTCTTGTCACAAGCATCAATAGCTAATAAAGCAAATGCATGATTGAATTCTTCTTTACACAAGTTTTTGAGGCGTTGCAAAAATATGAGAAGGGGCATCAACAATTCTTAAGTCACATTTTGAGTCAAAAGCAGGCTGGTTTAGATGGCAGAGCCAAGGTAGGGCCGTTGTACCATGTTGGATTTACCTTTTCTTCCATTTATGGCGTTGACTGTGCAAACAGCAGCAACAGAGAGCAAGCCAGCAAGACAGACAGACAATGATTAGAAAAAACAAGAGACAGGAACATGCCATGAGACATGAAACCACAAACACACACACACACAATTTCACCTTTACAAGTTGGCTCCAGTTTTAAAACAATTTTACAATTTTCTTCACTTATTACTATTAACGGATCCAGATAATCATCAGTTTGTTAATAAGTAATGGATGTTGCAAGACTAATCACTGTTTATAATGCAACCATAACAACAACAATACTAAAAGAATCACAACAAAACAAACTATCATGAGAAACAACGGCCTCATTCAGGCTTTGTTTCTAACAGTTGATGCCGATTTGTAGGATTACAAATGCCTTGGACGGTGTAGCTGAACAGATTTTTAAGATACTGTGTGTATAGTGAACGTGACTAATCTGCAGCTCAGCTACAGAAGCTGCACCGAACTCTTTTCAGAACTCATGGGCTGGCCAATTGCTGAACCCTGCAAGCTGGAATATTAACTCCAAACTTTGTTCTTCTTGTAATGATTACCCACAAGGCTCATAACGGCTGACAGGTTTCTTTGTACATTTCCTCTTTTCTTTGTCAATGGGTAAAAAGTAGCAGCTGTTCATCATAGCTCCTGACAAACAAATGCCAGCATCAACACAATGAGAATGTAGAAACATGAAAAGCCTAATACATTCATGACAAAAACATGAAACGTTAGCAACAAGACGATGGGTGAAAGTTACAATTCAAATCCACACAAAGATATACACCCAAATACACATGCGTAAAACAACTCACGTTCGTCCACAGCCGGGGCCTTCTGATTGGCTGTTGCTCCCTGCCTGCTGCAATTTGGACCGCTCTATGTGCTCGACGTATGTCTGGATCATCTGTGATGCATGATGGCAAGAAAAAGAAAAGATGTCAGAAATAAGGGAGAGGAAAACTACATGAGAAAGCAGGAGAGACACCCCTGGACTGGTGTGTAAAGGAGTTGCATGTAAAAGGTTAAAAATGATTTAATTACAAGATCTATAATCTACTAAATGTTGGATAACTCTGGATACAATTTTGTGAATAAAAAGGACAATCATATTGTGAGATTATAAAGCTCAAAGGACCATATACTAGGGCTTTTGCTTATTGCTGGTTATTTACGTCACATCACATAAGACTTATTTAAATGCACACACTTTGTTTTCAATGTTGAAATTGTGTTTCTCTCCTTTCCAGGCAGCCATTGTTTTCCATTCATTTATAGAGATTTGCTTGCTAGGTGATCCATAACAGTAACAAACATGTCTGCACTTACAAAGGCTTCCTTAGCTGAAACCAATGGCTGCCTGGAATGTAGGATGAAACATTTAAAAGGTAAAACAATATGGTTTTGAAGAAATGGTCGGCACCAGAGTAAAGCATCTGATTTGTGGAGAATGGCCTAAAAAGCAAAAATATTGCTATGCTCCTTTACCACAATATTTTACCTTAAGATAACAGCTGGGGCATTTGAGGATAATTATATTAACAGTATTCAAATTATTAGTTAACAGGCATGTATGTTTGGTGAATTTTGGATATGGAAAGGTAAGAGATAATGCTAGAAATGAAAGGTCTAGGGACTCCATTTGAAAAGTTGTTGGCTGAATGTTTTCTCTTACCTCAGTGTGACGCTGGTGCAGAGCATTGTACTCTTTCTTCATGTCTGATTCTCGCTCCTCCAACCGTGTGACTTGGAGACAGAGAGAGAACAGTTTAACAGCAAGAAGAAAAAAAAACAGGAGGCACTCTGACAGTTAGAGCAAAGAGACAACCAATCTTACTCGCCAGTATTTAAGCTATTTACCTGTTTGGGTCCAGACTCCACACAGAAAACATCTTACAGGTAGATGGCAAAGAAAACAAAACTAAAGAGCCAATCAAATATGCATGCCAGTATTCATAAATTGAACAAAGGCATCATAATCTAGGTCTGGGACATTTATCAAGAGCAGCCACGTGTGCACAGTACGGTAGATTTTATGGGAACACAGAAGTTTGTAGTAAGGATGTCTGTCCACTTACTCTGGTCAGAATAGTTCTTTGTCTTGAGCTCCTGCTGTTTCGTCTGCAGCTCCAAAAACTCCACCTGCACCTGCAGGTCCTTCTTCTCAGCTTCCAACGCATCCTCAAATTCAATGAATTTCTGATGAAGGAGACATGAACAAAAATTAGGCGGGAAATATACAATCACAAACTGCACTAAAAGTGAAACGTTATACAACACTGTAAGTATTGTATATTGATTTGATTATGAGGAAATCATAAAGAAAAGAACACTGCACACTAAGATTACTATGATTGTGGTTAATACACAGTGTTGTCATGTACTAATGAAATTGTTCACAGCGGCAATCACCTTTCAGCAACACTAACTGTGCCGTCTGGTCTGGATGAGTCAAAGACTAAGTGTGGGTGTTTGGGTGAGAAACATGTTCTTTTTAATAAAGCCTTTGCCTCTTACAGAAAGGTTGGAAATTGTCAACAGTTCTATCAAATACCTCGGTTGGCCCCACTGTGTACTGAGGAACAGGAAAACACAGAGCCGTCTACTTCCCTTTACCATTGCATGTTTTTATGATTATATAAAGCTGTTCACAATGATGCCCTTTTTCAGTGCAGCAAGTCCACAAAGTCTTAATGCTGTAATCCTCTGACTGCAGGGAGGTTGAACCAGGAATAGGCAGCAGATATGCACCACACAAAAAAGACAATTGCTACAATGTGATGACCTTCAGTATGATACAACTACTACTAATAATGATATTTAGCACTGTGGAGAACAAAAAACCCTACTTGTTTGTCAGATGCAGAACCAATTAGTCATTTCAGTAAGAGGTAGCTGAAATATGTTACTCTTCTTGCTAGGCCCTTTAACAAGAAAATATTCTTTAGGAAAATCAACGATGACAATGAATGACACTTTCTAGTTGGATTTGCATCTTATTATCAACTACCAAGCTGAATATACAGCCGTTATACTGTTTTGTTTTTGGAACTTTGCTATCAATATAATAACCAAAGTTGTATATCCAATAAAAAATCTGACTACATACACATTCTCCATCTCTCATAACATTTAATATTCATATCCGAGGGCCTGCATGTTGTTTTCTAGAGCAAAAAACTTCTCTAAATAGAAAAAAGCAGGTGTGTTTTCTGCTCCGATTGGATTTCTTTATAAAATTAAAAATGTAACGGCCTAATTGAAATGCCCTAAAACTAGTGACCACCATTATGCTGTACAGTAGTTATACCTTCAGGGCAGCAGACCACAGCTTCACGAAATACTACCCTTCGTCGTATCCCCTTGGACTGGGAACACGTCCTACTGTAATGCCCTTCAAATGCACTTCTCTATCAACCACATTTACCTGCATCAGACACCTAGCCTCCCCATCTCTGCAGTATTTACTATTAAAAATTCATGGTTAAGGAGGTGAAGCATACAGTATGTAGTGGTTTGGTAACTAGAAACTTTTTTAAAAACCATAGTGGTGCATTATCAAAAGGACATTGGATTTATGCAAACAATAATTACACAGGTAGAATAACACAATGTTTGTATTTATGGGCTATGGAATATTGTGTTATTCTGTCCAGTATGATTAATTCATTAGGTAACCCTGTAATGACTGATTGAAGCTATTGTGCTTTCCTGCCAAACCTTAGCTAAGTGCTTTTGACTGTGATGTGGTCACACTTCCAACTATTTACACTGTGTACTGCCTGAACAGAGACAGTAGCATGTCTCTGTTTGTTTGTAATTAGGTTTTTAATTAGGTAATTTCTCAGGTCACATAGTGGTTGTGGAAAAATGTATTTGTGACCATGTCGAATCTGCAGGTCATGTGGATTGAAGCTGATAAGTTCAAATCAGTTTTCCGTGTACAACTGACTAAAGCAAATCACATCAAGAGAGAATGTGATAAGAGCATGTTCAGAGGCAGCGATGATCAATCGGTTACGGTTTACACTTTACTGTCTGTGGAAAGTGTTAGTGATACAAAGTGATGGATCACTCCATCAGGCGGCCTGCAGAACAAAACCGAAAACAATAAAGATGCTACAAAATGGCTGAACTTGTTAAGCACACTTTAGTAACTGTAATCCTGGTTATCTTGGTGAAAGCTATATGAGCAGACAGGGAGCTATGGCTTTGTTTACCATTAGCTTGAGCCTAATAACCTTGTAATCTGATCCCCTTTTTGCTCGTTGCTCCAGTGTCTTGTTAGAGGGTGTGTTATTGTTTTCTGAGATTCTCTGTCATACTGCCATATCTTTGCATTAGCTTTTGCCTCTGTCCGATCTGTGCGTTAAGTCGCCCATTCTGCAGCTTTCTAATCCTCAGTTTCTCTCTCTTTGCTCTTGTTGTTTTGTCTCTGCTCCTCATAAGCACAAATCAGGCTACAGTGCCAGGCTCCCTCAGTGTGCTCTGTGCACTATTGATTTCCTATGATTCCCAACGCCTCGCACGTTGTCCCATCCCCCATTATCCCCTCGGATAGTCAGACAAAACTGTCTCTCTGGTTTTTTGTTCCATTCAAATGCATCACCTAATTTGAGCTGAAGATGTAACCTTTTCTCACTGGCTGCAAACATAACCTTAGAGTCCCGAACGACAAAGAAAATCAAGAAACAATCAAATACAGTTGACCATAAAAGATGACTATATTATATTAAAATCTGACTTGGTTAAATTGCTTAAGATATAAATAAGGCCAAAGCTTAACATTCTATAGGTGTGGGTCCAATATGAATCCCAGTTTTTGCTGAAAGGATCCAGACATAGAAAGTGAAAGAATACAACAATATTCTCGTAAAAACTACTGAGCAAGGCACTTCACTGCCAACTGCTTCAGTACTGTTGGGCAGTCAGCAGAAGAAAACAGTACCGGCAGCTCCTCTGCGTCAATGTGCCCATACACTCACCACAACCTTCCCTGGATACAGAAAATAAACATTATAGACCTAATGGATAATGTGATGATAGGGGAATATAATTCAAATTATGACCGTGTGTGCCACATATGAAGTTTTAAATCTAGGTTCTCTCTTGTCTGGTGAGCCAAACTATATCATTGGACGAAAAAAGAGAAGCAGGATTAGACACTTGAATGTGTTACAGTTTTAAACTGAAATGACCAATGTCATTTTCAAGATCTCAAGGAAAGATAGTCTGCTTTTAAAGCATGTTTTATCATTGAGCTAAAACAGACCTTCCCCCAGCTCAGTGTCTGATTTAGGTAGCAGTCCTGATTTCTATATCCAAGGAATATACAGTTATTGTTAATAATGATTACCCCTTTTCCTCATCACCAGCAAGTTATCGTACAGAAACTTTGAGTTTCGATTTTGGTATTAATGTTAAGAAAAAAACAAAAACCATGTCTGAACCTGTTGGCATCTGTCACTTAAAACTCCTACTGTTATCTGCAGTACCTGTTGGCTTTCAAGTATTAATACTTAAAATGCAACCACATTTTTACAATAAAGGATTGTTTCCTGTCATGACATTAAAATAAGCTTAAATATACTAACACTGAAATGTTAACATGAAGCAGCAAGTCCTCTCTAAATTTCCGGCTTAAAGGGAAAACCAACCGGATAACCGACAAAGGGAGGAAACACATTGGGGAGAGCAGATGATGAAACAGACTAAAAGCTGAGCTAAGCTGATACTAGCAGGGCTGCCAGTGATATGCTGAGGCCTCTTTGGATGGGAGCAGGATTAAAGTTGCTTTATGATGCCTACTGGATCCCACGGCTGCTGTTACACTGGTCAGAGAAAGGAGGTGGAGCTTGGCCAGTAATGTAATAGCTTCATATTGATTTCCACTTGTTTGTGTTCCTGTTCCTGTTCTTGCTGTGTTTTTAAGTGGAAACACCCACTGATAGTTAGGCTTACAGGAGTCATCTGTCAAAGCTGTGCTGACTGTCCCTTTGTCACCATATACTGTATGTGCGTTATCATGTCATAACTTTGTATTTGCATATGTATTTACATTTGAGACTTCAGCTGTGCTGTGTGGAAGCTCAGGTATAATAAAAAAGCACTAAAAAGGAATCTAATTGATCTTATTTATTGTAAAAACAGATATGTGTATTTTGTTGTTAGTTAACATTAATGTTTGCAGTGGTGGAAGCACTGTTAGTAGTTATAATGGTGGTGGTGGTGGTAGTAGGAGCAGAAGTAGTTGTGACAGTAACACCTGTAATAGTAAAAAACTAAGGTAGGTCCAAAAATAGCAGACCTAGCAGTAGTATGAGCAGTTGTAGTAGTCAATAAAAATGCTGTTACTGATATAAATGCGTTTCTATGACAGTTTGGCTTTAACACGGACTATAAGTAGAAATACGTTTAATCTTTGAGTAATGTTTACTTGCATGTTCTTGCATAAGCTAGCTGACATACTGTACACATTTACTCCGCTGCAACCATTTCCTAAAGAAACATTACTTTGTCTGCGATATAGTGACTGTATTTAGACCTCAACATATTTGCTTAACTGGTATGGTATTGCTGCAATATTCCTGGAAAGCAGATTTCGATAAAAAAAAATTGTTTTCTAAATCATTTCCATTTTGCAGGACTTTATTCTTTTGCTTTACTACACGTCAAACTTTGCACTGTTGTCTCTTAACAAGGCCTACACACCTAAGGTTATTTGCTAAAGTAAAACAAAACTTGGACAAAACAAAATGTAATGTATAATCCTTTGTTATTTTTGGTTTGGGTATTATTATGTAGTAAAAGTATTTTTACAAAAGTAAGTAGAGTTTGAGCAGATCTTTGAGGTAGGCCTACTTTATAAGCAGTTCTGCTATAAAACTTAACTACGTTTATTACAGGGTTATATATTAAATTTTTAACCGCTTGATAGAAGACAGTGTTGGACATTTGTCAGCATTGTCTGCAGTGCATTGAGACCAAAAATAAGCTCATGTCACAGGCCTAAACATGAGTCACATGTCTGGTGAAACCTCTCAGTTCAGACAGGGCACCATGACTGAAGGAAGCAGCGTGAAGCTAGATGTGATGATGCGGTACAGAGGCCCGTCAAACCGGGGGTGACTCACCTCTTCTGCCTGCTTGCGAAGCGCTTTCTCTCTTTCGTACTGGGTAATGAGCTGCTCGTTGTCCTCTTTCAGCAGCTCCAGCTCTACTTCGTGCTCCTGGTTTTCGGTCAGCACCGCGTCCAGGTTCTCCAGGACGTTCACCACCAGCGGCATCAGCTCCTTCACTACCTCCTCGTCATAGCTGCGGATCAGCCGCTCGAACTCCCGGTAGATGCTGTTGGCCAAACCCGACACGCGCTCCGACATCACGGAGCCGGAGCCGTAGTCGTCCTGGTAGACCACCTCGTCTATCTGTAGCTCCATCATCTTGGCAACTGGAACCGACTTCTGTTTTCCAGATGAGGAGGCTGCGCTCAACCGTTTTTCAGGCCTGTAAGGCGAGACTTTCACAATGTTTGGATCCGATCACCGCAGAAAAAGAGTGACATTCAATCACAGACCTTCTGCAAATAAAGACACCTATGTCATGTTGCAGCAGCCCAGATTCACTGAACGAACACTGGCTGTTGCTGTGTGTAACGGCGCATAACCTTGAAATTACTGGCTCTAATATTTTGATGTAAAGAGGGCCCCCTCCTCCTCCACCACCAGCCCGTTGTATCGCCTCCAGACGCGGCCCAGTTACTGCTCTCCTCCCGCAGAGAGCATCTGATCCGGGGAGCAGTGGATGTGGAGTGGGCCAGCCTGTGGATCGGCCTTCGTTGAGCCCATGCCCAGGAACGAAATGCCTTCGTCGATGATATTGCACCTGCTTCTCAGCAACCGCAGCCATGGATCCCGGCCATTGCTGGCAGGGGAAATAAATAAATTAATAAATAAATAAGAGTAAATAAATAATCTAAACGCTCTCGATCCCCGCCGACTCCCGATCCACCACTATAATATCGTTTCCTCCATGTTTTGTTCCCCCTTCCAGCGGGCGGCCGACGCTGCTGGCCAGGCTCGGGCGTTGATGGTGATGTCTCCCTATGGGAGAGGCTCTCCCTGCTGTTCAGATGGAGGAGCCAGCTGACCGACTCTGGCTGACGTCACACCGTCTGCATTGAGCTAGCTGCACTACCATAGTCACTGCTGCGTCAAGTCAGGCAGACAATACCGGAAGTCAGCTCCACGATTTCAGAATAAAGCTACAAAATCTGATGACTTATGATTATGTTAAATAATGATAGATGCTCAGCTTTTCTCAATGATGTCAAAACAACACCGTTTTTAAATGATAGCTCAGAGGGACACCCCAATTTTACACGTGAAACAACGCGCTGTTACACATCCTGTAAAAGATAATCTCTTCTGTGGCTCTGGCTGGAGCTTTCTAAAGTAAACAACCCTGATGTTTTCACCACGTTCATCTCGGTTTGGGTTTGGAGACTAAAGATTTTTTTTTATGGCAAAGCCTTTGCTACAAATTTCTGGAGTTTCAAAGAAGTTTGTCAGGCAGGGAGGGAGAAACAAATCAGTGTGCCACTTGTTGCATCATGGGAAATGTATAGGATTCAATGTTTCTAAAGCTTGACCCATTCTAAGTTCTGAATATCAGGATATTTCAGCCCCTGCTGCATCAATTTTGACAATTAAAAAAAACAACACTCTTTTGTGATAGGCTAATTGAAGTGCTATGCTTCAGACATACAATTGTCATTTGAATTGTTAGCTCTCTATCCTTAAAAACTAGTCCATTCCTAATGAGCTCATTTATGAAAACTCTTCATAGACACTAGACAATTCTATGTTATTGTACGTTAACATTATTTTTTGAATAAAGATCTTCCAAATGTATAATCGTCAACCAATATATAATACTCAGCCAATTACTTCGGAGCTTAAAGACTGTCGTCATTAATATACTATTCTACATCATACATTTATTATATATTACTAAATTTAAGGTGTGGGATTTTATGTACTCACCGCTTGAAATACTTCTTTCCATATGGTTTTGAATTGGGTTAGTTTGTTCTTCTGTATAGCCACTGTCTGAAAAACATGGTAACATTCTTAAATCAGAAGTGAACATACATGTAACATCTCATGTTAGAGCCGTATTTAGGATTTTAAAATAAATAAAAAAATGTAATACTATTTAACTTATTTCTCACAGTTATTCATTTATTTATTCATTTCTATTTAATGTAACTTATCTCCCTTAACGGTGATCTAAATACCAAATTCTGGGTGTGACCTCAGTGTAGCTTACATCTCTGTCTTTTGTGTTTGGTTATGCAGTCACGTTTGCCAATAGTTTTATTTTGGAAGATGAAACCGGAAGTTGTAACTATCTTCGTAGCCCACTTGATCCAGGTCCGCAGCAGTACATGGTGCTAGAATTTAATAATAATGACAATGCACTCTCCAAAAATGAAATACTGTAAAATGCTTTGCAATCCAGAAACGTCCACGAACAAAAGCAAGTACACATGATTAGGCCATACAGAACCTTATTGATAGATTAATTTACAGTTAAAATGTGTCCATTTTAATAGACAGCCTACTATTTCGCGCAGAATACTGAAAAATACTGAAATACCCCAGATAAAACAGCTCTGTTCCTGAAAGTCAGTACTCAGTTTGGTTATTTAGTAAATACTGAAAAAAGTTCAGCTCAAGAGGCAGAATCAAACATCTGGAATCAAGTACCAGGCATCAAGTACCTTCAAATATTTATTTAACCTAATGATTAATTATCTTTTACTAACTACAGTATAAATAATCAGGAATATTATAAGTATAAGAGTGATGATCCAGAATCTGCATGATTTAAGTGGGCAGCATTTGCTTCAAAAAGATGATGCTTAAGTGAATGTGTGCTACTCATTTAAAATAAATGATAGCTTGGGTCATTAAGCATACCAGCAGCTACACATTTAACATGAATGCATAAAAAGATACAATAAGAGCTAGGCCTCAATTAACATTTCTACATTTTTTGCTGCTTGGGTGCAATTTAAAATATGGTCAGAAAAGAGATTACCTCCTCATTATATTCCAATGACAAGACGTGGAGGAATTCAGCTTTCCACAGTCAGACTTTTATCATTAGGTACTTGCTGCAAATGTACTTGAATCTGCAAAAGAGATGAATATAGTCACAATATCTTTCTTCACTGGACATTCCCACCATTAGCATTAAGAGGGATAAATATCTCCAGTTGGCATGTGATATTAAAGTAATTTTTGTACACATGAAAACCAATAGGATGTTCAAATAAACAAAGTAACATTACTGGATGTATTAGAAAAAGTGTATGTATATATATATATATATATATATATATATATATATATATATATATATGCATGCAAACAAGAAAGCTTATCACAAAAGGATCTGCTTTCAAAGATGGTCTTGTGTTATATTTATTGCTTGCCTTTTAAAGAAAACTTTACACTTCCTATAACATTATTCACAAATGTAGACTGTTCTTCCCTGTATAAGATTAGTTTGAATGTATGCTCAACAAGACTAATGCCTTAACATAAGAGGGAAGGGTTACAGCACCAAGACCACACAGATAGGACAGCATAGGACGTGAAAAAAAAGGGAAGGAGTTGAGAGCAAACTTCTTTCACTTGAACTTTAAGTCTGACAAGTGTAGCTAAGGCTATTGTTTGCTGTGGAGAGGGCAACAATGAGGACAGAAACTGGTCAATGAAGCATAAAAACTGTAGATAAAGGACACACACCGCCAAGGCCAAATTAATCTTAACTACCTCCATATTTAACAACTATTTCTAACAGCACCACAACCAAATTTAAAAATAGTAAATACTTGCCAGTACTCACATGGGGCTCTTTAAACTGCCAGTCTAAAAAGGGAGATGGCAGTATTAACGTACAATATGCAATAGTCAGACAGTCTTCAGTTGTTCTTATTTCATTCAGTAGGTGGCAGTGAAATACTTACAATATTTTTCTTTAGAGGCTCAGCAGAGGGTGGGTGGCCCATTAATCCTTGGATTGAACCAAAAGTGGACAAAGCAGATGTAAACTTACATGAACTTGGATAAACCTGGTTTGTATGTGTCAGCATGTAAAATGTAAACATCTTATATTACTGGATCTCTTTGTGTTTCTTGTTATTTGGGAACTAAAAATCTTATTTAATGCATGATACTGCAAA
Organism: Sander vitreus; assembly: GCF_031162955.1. NCBI lineage: Eukaryota > Metazoa > Chordata > Actinopteri > Perciformes > Percidae > Sander > Sander vitreus. Next base: position 22,152,367 of record NC_135869.1, on the reverse strand, counting down.
TCATTATCACCCAGGTAAAAAAGTTACAATAAGCAGAAACAGTTAATACAGTATAGAGAAAATAAGCACAATAACCTCATCCTGAATTTCTTCAGAGAATCTGGAAACAAATGTGACTCACTCGAGTAACTTGGGATTTCCACCTATGGATCACTTGTCCTATGTTGTTATTGCCTAAAATGTACCATATGCCATTATGTACTATCAGTCAGCCAACAGAGACATGAGTTGTTTAACGGTCTTCCTCTCATATGGATCACACAAGTGCATCGTAATCAAGGTTGAGGAGGTTAAGCAATTGCCTAGTTTTCCTAATACCTAAGTCATTGCTGCTCATGAAACATTAGTTCTACTCTCTTACAGACATGCTGCGTGTGAAAGAGGCTTTGGTTACTCAAGATGCTGGTCATAATAGTCCAAGCAATCAGCCAAAACTCATTCCTCACCAATGCCAAGTCATTCTCACCTACAACTGTAAGCACAAAAAATATGCCGAGTGTGAAATTTTAATTTCAAGGCTGACATCATGTACAAGTAATAGCCATTTCTTGCCTGCTGTCTCTGGCCTTCGTTTTTTGGAAATGTGTGGTTAAGTATCATACTTTTCTTTTAAACTGTAAATATTTAACAATACTTAAAATATAAGGAGACCTTGTTTTCCAAGTATCATACAAATAGGACTCCTACCCATCTCAGTATCAGTACTCACATGCACAAACATTTTGTCTGCTCTTTTAGACCGTTGCGTAACATGAAAGAAATAACAGTACTGCAAATTCCAATGTGGAATTGCACAGCAAGAACTACATTTTACACCCAGGCATAAAGTGGCCATTTTGTCTCAGAACAAGCAGCTTGCAAAGAGAGCTGCCAAAAGGAAAAACTGGACAAAAGCAGCAGTGTCATGGATTCAAGAATTAACTATAACTTTGGAGCCGACAAGACTTAGTTTGTATGTCACATTTACACTGATCCAGACAAACATTTAACACAGTAAGCTTAGTATTTCCAGTTCTGGAAAGTGAATTCAACCTAAGTATTTCACCACTTTAAAATCAGTTATTATTAAATCTCAAACGGAGAGAAAAAGTGTTATTGCTATGTTTTTAGAAAGTAAACAAGATAAGCAAATTTAAATGCAAAACAACAGTTTTATTGCAATACACAGGATCTTCTTCTGCTGTGCTCATTGCCTGCCAGGCACATCAACACACTGGGGACAGGCTGGCACCAGAATACCATGAATGTGCATCATGAAGTGAGTGAAAAGGTGATTATCAATGAGCCCACCTGGACTCAGGTAGGCCACGCGCTGGTCCAGAGTTCACTTATCTTCAGCCGTTTTAATTTAAAACATAAACAGAGGCCTACCCCAAGCAAAAAAGGCATGTTCTCAGATAAAGCAAGCAATGACGACAAAGCAGAGAAGTACCTGCACAATACATCCGCATACAATCAAAATGGAATTTTCTTTAAGGAAGCAGAAACATTTGGGAGTCAACAATTTGTTTCAAAGTAAATTTTTGGCATCTATCCTTTAACCGAGTTTGAGTTCTGACAGCAGATCATTAATGATGGACACATGTTGAAATGAAGAGATAACTCATGAGGAGGAGTTCAACACGTATTATTTTGTAAAATTGACAGGTTTTATGTAGTCATCCAATCAGGATCCAGCAACATAAAAAGGTGGCACTAGTGGAACTCCCTGAAACATTTTACATTGGTGAGAAAATCTATTCACCCCTTTCTGATTGAATGCCTACACATTAAAGATTTAAAATAAGCACCTTGAAATTTTAGCAAATGTCAGATTTTTTTTTACGTAAGGCTTTCCGTTTCACATCAATCACTGTTTAAAGCTGAACGTCGTACAAGCACTCAGATGTCTTAACCTTACTTGAGATGCAAAAACGTTTTCAAAATGACAAACTGTGCCTTAAACCAAACTACATCTACAAACACAAACAGTGAAATTAGTAACCACAATACTGAGATTGATAGTGTCACAGTTAAAGTGATTAGGTAATAGCTAGCCTGTTGATTGGTGATTGAATGATCGCAGGTTTCATTGAAGAACAATATGATGAATTGGACAAAGAGCTGGAAGCCAGAAATAGGGCTCAAAGTGCAAGAAGTTGAGGACAACATATTTGAATAGGAATCTGGTGAGAAGAACAAAAAAAAATCCTGTTCTGTGTTTAGATGTACAGGTGAATTAACTGTGGGGTGTTGGAATGAAAGAAGATTAACAGGGGAGCAGAAAAGGAGCATATGGACACAAACAGGGAGTAGAGGTGTGTTCAGCTGATCAGTAGAATACCACACTAGACTTTCCTCCAGGGGGGTTGAGGACCCTGTTGTGAGAGCGAGGCTTGGGTCCCAGATGAGGCTCGTGGTTCTTCAGCTCACCAGTCTCCTCTTTCTCCACAGGAGGTGAAGAAGAGGAAGAAGGGGACTGGGGCTTGGGCTTGGGCTCAGGCTCTGGAGGAGCTGAGACAACAGCAGGCTCTTCTTTGGCTGGCATGGGAGCTGGGGGGGGAGCTTCCACCTTCCCTTCAGGTTGGCTGACCTTGGCTTCAAGTGCTTGAACAGGAAAAAATAAAGTGTCTTACAGAAATGCCAGAATAGAATTATATCCTAAAAGTAACAAACACCTTTTCACACCTAGAACATATATTAGAAATCACATCTTTCCAGATTCACAGTTGAGATCTCAATGAAATGAGCCTGCACCCTATAACCTACTTCTTACGTCTTAAATAAGCACTTGTGCACATTCAAATGGTCTTATTTTGTAATTCAAAACTTAAGGCAACAGTTGGTGTTGATTTGTTAGTATTAGCAATGGGTGCAAAACTTAAAATAAACATGTCATTAAAAACAAAGAAAAAGAAGACCTAACCACTTTCTAATCCCTGTGATCTGCATAACAAGACTCTTAAACAGAGGTACTTTCAAAGCTACAGTGAGTAGGAAGACTCAATATAAAACAAATCTCCCAAAAAGATTTCACATGGACATTGTCCTTTATGTAACTTACATGGTGATGATTCAGGTCCCACACTTAGATTGTCCTGTAAAATAAATAAAGAATATCAATACAGCATAGTATCGCAATATTTTCCATGGCAATACTGTATCGATACACGGATGCAAAGTATCGCTCTTTTATTATATAAATTACACATGAGAATTTAACATTTTGGTACTAGAATAATAAAATGAATTGCTTTTTCAGCTCACTAGATGGAAAACTGAAGTGAGATGAATAAACAGAAATGTATCTTTTAGATAAAACACATGTTGACAAGGTTTTCCTTTGCAGACATTATTTGAAGTTGGGAAAAGGGTAATAAATTGCAATATAGTCGCAATAGGTTTAAAAACGCAATAATATTGTATCATGACAAAAGTATTGTGATAATATCGAATCGTGGGGCCTCTGGTGATTCCCCCCCACTAGTAATCACTGAAAGGACTTAACACAAGCTCTCTTCTTCATGCTACTAGAATAGAGCTAAAGCAACTGCTCAAATTCTGGAGAACAGTGCAACTTTCATGACCAAGGGTCCTATCTAACCCCTAAATTCCTAATTGTGCTGCATTCCGGCAGCACCGTGGCCACCAGAGCAATCACGGCCACTCAAGACAATGCTTGCGATTCCAGCAGCCACGACACACAGCGTGTCCCAGAAGTGGCTCTCTGCTTCGCTAAAAATACACGCTAGGTCTATTTTAGATGGAGCAGCGTGTGTCGCACAGGCAGAATTTAATGTAGGCCTAACAACCTTTCTGTTTACATATTCCGTTAGGTTTTGCACATTCAGGAAGTGCCGTGTGCTCAGTGCTGTAGTTTTATGTATCCAATTTATTTAGTATTAGAGCACTGCAGAACATTTAGTTTTTGAAGCTTGAAAAGCTATGAATTAAATATCCTATATGGCTCCAATAGTAAAAATGTATTGGACGCATCAAGACATCGAATCGAAGACATGATAATCGTAACCGAATCGGGAGATCAGTGAAGATTCACACTTCCACCGTGCAGACTCCTGTTCGTACATCACATCACTAGTACACCATTTTAACTAAAACAGAGCAACAAATCATTGATCCATGTTGTTCATAACTGGACTAAATGGACGAAACCATTAAACTACTACTTACTTTAAAGTATGTTTACATGCCTTTCCAGGCTGCAAGTGGACAGGTGTATGCAATACAAAACACCATCACCAACCTCAATATGTTTACAGAAAACATTTAGGTTTGGTCTCAGGAGTCTAAGCAAACAATACTCTGGTTGCACAAACACTACTGACCCGTGGGGAAGACACATTGATACACACTAAGGTATGCAACACAGTTGCCTTGTGCTTCAAGTCTTACAGGATCAAATGAGAATCAAATATTGGATAAATTGAGTAACTAGCAGACGTTTGGACCCTAACTGCACAGTGGTAAGTAGACAAATACATTTTTTATTTGTGTGTGTGTGGGGGGGAACTATTTCTTTAAAAGCTCACTTGTTGGTGAGCTAAAGAGAGGAAAAGGAATAATATAAAAATAAAACAAAAAAGTAAAAACCAGAGTCAAAGTGGAGTATAAAATGTAGGTGCATGGCCTACCTTTGGCTTATTTGGGTGGCTTCGGTTCTGGCTTTGGGCAGGTGCACTCTCTGCAGAACCGAATATGTTGCTGGTTGGTCCACCAGGAGGTTTGGGTCTCTGTTGCCGAGCTGGAGGTTCAGGTTCCCCAAATATTCCGCTAGTCTTCCCACCTACATAAAGTATTACCAAGATGTGTGTTAAGTTATGCAGCAGTGACAGCATCATCATGACACTTTTGAGTGGCTAGTGGAATGCACTGTGCATTTGGTGGTTTGACACTGTGGCAGAATCTACTCTATGGTTATAAGAGATTAAGAAATAGTTTGACATCGGAATGGTGCTTTTTCATGGCCAGTCCCCCTCCATACCATGCACATTGGCACAAAATTATAGTGTCACTTATAGTGTCACATACTGTACACATACCACAGTGGCAGCAATTCACTGACCATTTCAGGGATTCCAATGCCACAGTGAAAATAAGCAGATTCGGCAGTCAGGGTGACTCGGCAGTCCCTGTCTGAAAACTCAGACCCTTTTTCAATACTGAACTGACTGAAAACATACAACTGAAAATATACTTGACTATACCAGATACTCCATAAAATCTGGAGGTGGATTACATCCATGCAGAGAACCGTGAAAGTGTTGACACTGTAATTATCACATCATAGTAACAGTTTTCACACCCTGGTTTTACTGGCCTGCCTCTGCACATCAAGCCCTGACAAGCTGGTCTGACCTGGAGGATTGGAGCGTTTGGGTACACACTGGGACTCCTCTGGTGGAGCAAAAACTTTAGAGGCCATCTTATTAGGTCTTCTTGATGCTGCAGAGTCATCTTCATATCCACCAAACAGGTTACTGGAGCCACCTCCAGGAGGCTGCAACACCCTGCAGGAGATGAAAGATTACAGTACCATTTTTATAGGATCCTATACAACGTATTCAAAGTCTCATTTAAATAAATTACCCTGCGCAGACGTGACCTGGCAAAGACAGACTTCAAATAGAGATAGAGGATTTTCACCGGTTTACGTGGAATCTTTATAACTAAATCATAAAAGATTAAAGTAAACACGTCAAAATGAAATAGTGGACACTAATGTATTAAGAGAACCTTTGAGTCATAGTTTCATGTTTACTGAACGATTAGAACCATTAAGTCATTTTGCACTATTACACAAAGAGGACAAATAGAAAACAGAAGATAACTTGGGTATAAATATGGTATGCTACAGAACAGCCGACAACTTGAGCCAACGCAGCCAAATGACAGGTTATTTGATTATATATCGGGAATGGCGCCATACGTCTAAAAACTCTAGCTAGCTTGTTAGAATTGACGCTATGGTTTCTCAACATACGTGAACTGTACTATTTAGCGGAGCTGACCCAAAAACTGACGCTTTCGAGTCAGTAAGAGGAAACTGAATCTGCCCTAGAACAATGTGGCCGCAACGCCGTTGTTGTCGAATACAAAGAAGAGCAGTGAGTGGCTTTCACACACTTCCGCAGGCGCAGCAGACAACGCCTGGTCGGTTAGCTTTAAAGCTAATTCTTGACTCTTAAGTTTGCTAACGCAAGACAACTCAAACCAAGCTCACTCGAGTTGAGCGCCAATACAGATGTTTGGCTTAGCGATGTGCTAGTGTATGTTTGAAGGCATTAGCAGAAAAAGTGATGGTGCAAAAAGCTACGAAAGCTCCTGTCATATAATGTTAACGTTAACCTACGTTAAGATAACTAACATTAGCTAGCTGACCGAGCGACTACCCTCGAAGTAAGACAATGTTGGCCATTTCTTACACAGATAACCAAGCTACACGACTATATTATTCACCTTGAACTTGGTTTTGTACCAGTATCCAACCCTTGAAACATGTTTGTCGAAGTCATAGTGGGTTTTGAGCCTTCAAGTTTCCGAAGACAACTTCGTCAGTTTGCCAACTGGACTGGAGCAAGTTCCTGCTGTTTGCGCATGCCCAGCAAAACTCCGTAGTGAAGAATTTAAATCCACCCAAGGATGACGAATATAACTGGTCCACTATCAATCTGATGCGGTGCGCTCGTTTCATTTCACCTGGTACACCTCAAGAAAAGTATCCATTGCGTAGAAGCATTTTGAGACAAAATTGTTCTTTGAAAACAACAGTACTGAAGCCACTGATTTGTGTGTTACATATTTTAAACATGTCGTATATAGAATGTAAACGAATAACTCCGCCCTGCTGGTCTGTCACAGAGCCGATCCACTACTAATCTCGATCAATTGTTTGTTTTGTGACAACCGTAGCGCCCATAGATGGTCTGAACAAAAGCAACGTGGGCTTAATCTAAGATTAGGTACTGTAACTGTTATTTAATTAAATGCCATTTGTACCATATTTGGTGTGCTTTCTAGCTGGCGCGTTGTAACTATGGTTGTAAACCAATGTTTTGTTGTCAGCCCTAAATATCAGATTCTGATTCCGCTAGCCGGCTGATTCCGCTAGCCGGTTGGTTTTCGGCGTACGCCAGGATAAATTCTACTGCAGCCTCTGTGTTCCGCCCATTGATTTGATCGTCAACATGTCAATCACTTTCTGGGCGGAATTTATTTTTAGAGTGCCAAAAACCTCAGTTGCGTTGATCCAATCTTGTTGAAATAACGCTTTATTACTAAGCAAAATGTTAGATTATTTAAGAGTGAAACTAGCTTAAACTTTAAAAACACATATTGGAAAACGTATCCGGCATGACAGGAAGAGAATGGCAATTGGTCCATCGCAGGGTTTCTCTCACTAACAATTGGCGGTGCCGTCTGTCAATCAAAATCTAACCGTCGTCCTCGTGTATTTCTGACCAATCATAGGGTTTGTTTTTGAGTTGTAGTGGGCGTGCCTAAACGCGTGTACAATCGAACCGCAGGAACTGTCATCTGTAACAAGCTGGACGGCTGCCGTCAGCTAGGAATGCTAGCCTGTGTTTCGATTGGTAATACCAACAACAGGCTTACACTTCAGGTAATTCCTAAACTTTGGATAATGTTATCCATCTAACAAATGGATGAGGCTCTGCGTTAAATAGTAATTATGTTACAAGCAGGGTTTGCAACGTTATTCGCTTGTTTGACTGCAATAGCGTTGGCTAGCCAACAACAGCAGCCATGCTAGGTACCACGTTATGTATGGAGACAACTCTTGTATGCATGTAGCTAATACAGTTTATTACAACGAAGTTAACAACAACTGTTAGTATAAATAACATGCTTATTATTAACTATTAACGTTACCACGTTGAACTTCTAGAGTAATGTCAACCTTTTAGTACTATGCCAGACCAGTGGTTAGACTAATCACTAGGCTGCTAGGACTATGCACGGTCAATAATGTAACTGTGAAATCAGTGTTATGCTGTAAGATTTTAGATTAACATGAAGCTACGGTGAAACGATATTTTGACATTGAGTATAGATTCAATTATAGTTACATTCATCTTTTAACATTACAATGACTTGAAGTTGTAAGATACCAAGCAGCGCAAGTAAAAAAATAACGAACTTTACTAGTTTAGGGCTCTCACTGTGAGATCAGTTATACGTTGCGGCTGATGGAATCTGAGATTTAGCGTTTCGATGACACACAATTTAAGGCTGTGAGGGAATGTAGAAAGGGGTCCCTCGTCATTTTCATACTTAAGCTATCATGTACAATTCACATTTTTTGTGTGTGTAGCTTTCTCATACTGTCATCCCTCTGCGCTGCCACACTCCTGATTGTTCAAAATAAATAGATTAGTGGATAACAATCGAGCAAACATAATATTATAAATTCTATCATGTTTACACATTATAACACTGTTTTTAAAAATGTAATACTTCAGGTCTTAATGTGCGCCGGGCACATAAAGCCTGGTTATGGTTTTGACGTATGATTAAGTATTTGTATGAGGCGATAGTAATGTTAGAGCTGTGCAAATGGAGTATTGTCACAAAGCCTTACAATTGCAGGAAAATTACAATACAATGTTTTGCAAACATTTCTAAAGGCGATGGTGACGTAGTGACAACCAAAGTCCACTTGCATACAGGTTAATAAAACTATCTTATCAATTCAGATGAGCTCATTGAGATATGCTACAATACATTCTAATTCACTGCATGCAGTAAATATATATTATTTGCCAGTGGTTTTATAGTTGTATTTCTTGTTGCAAAGAAGCATTGAGTAATGTTGCTGATAGAAAACAGTTGAACTGCGCAGAGTTCAGCTCAGTCGAATCAGGAGCAAGAAGAGGGCAGAAAGCGGAGAGAACGGTCTCGGTTTTATTATGCTCAATTTGATCAGTATTTGCCAATCTAACCGGTCGGACTGATGGTGAAGAGAAAGAAGACGTCGCCTACTAGCGAAGAGCACGAAAATGGGTAAAATTATGTTTTAAATAAACACTTTATTTAGAGGTCGAATGCACCGAGGGGTTTCGTTGTCGTTTCTGCAGGGCGCTAAACTGAAAAGCGCTCGCATTTGAATTTAGTTGAAATTCAACCTAAAATATTGGCCATTTGAGCCGAAAGACACTTGGTAAAACACCGTTGCCACTTACGCAACTATTTTGGTTGTTGAATATAATTTATCTCAAGACGTTAAATGCATATATTTGGTGTTGTTTTGTCGGGACTGGAGAGGGGATTTGAAACAAACAGCGGCGGCCATGTTGAGAGACAGAGAACGTCGTCTTTAGAAGTTAATTTTGCACGCCGCTTTTCTCCTAATGTGACAAATTTTCCCTAAATGTGTTTTGGCAGCATGACACTGGGCTCCAGGGAGGGGATCGGTGTCGATGGGAGGAGGAATCCGTCCAGAAAGCCCGAGGGTTGCGACGAGGAGGAGAGCGGAGAGCAGGCGAGCGAGGAGCGCAGTACAAAGGGAGACGACGGAGTGGAAATTCTTAATCCATCAACCACGGATCTGAGCCCCGGTTCAGCTCCGGTTCTCCCCGCCTCTCCGCCGAGCCAAACCGGGCTTGCCTCAACCCAGCATTCCCAGACCTCAGCGGAGCCCGCCCCTCCGTGTCAAGACCAGCATCATTTTCTCCGATCAAGCGTTCGACCTCCGAGCAAACGCATCCGGAAGGATTCAATCGGCTCGACCATTAATGGGCATGGCGGGGCAAAATCGAAAGGTACTGAATATGACCAGCTCATAGAAAATTGTGTGCATAGGTGGGATTAGCAGGGGGGGTCTGCCCTCAGTTGTCACTGTGTATACTGTTTGTAGTTTGTTTATCAGTGGTGGCTAAACTGATGCTGGTTTTGTTGCTGTTCCCTCTGGGCCACTAGCTGGGTTGTACTCTGGGTAGATTTTTGGCTGCTCCAACCCAAGTTGCAATACCATCATATGGACCATTTCTGTGGAAAGGAGGAGAGTGGCAGACCAGAACTTAAATTTAATTAAGATCTGACTATTTACATTTACAATTTCTTGAAAACGTGCCATTATGGCTTTAAAAACACCGGGGCTGTTATGACTGTCATTATCAAGTGAGTGTAGACTTCTAAGCATGGAAAAGATAGCAGGACCGGAAATCAGCATTATAAACAGTTGCTCCGCTTTGATTACATTTTTTATTATTGTCAGCAAATAGAAAAAACAGCCGGATCAACAATTGTATTAATCTATTGTTTCAAACATTTTGTGTTTTTCTCATTTAAAAAAATAAATCATTATTTACAATTTATCCATACATGTCACCACAAACGATAGTGATGCAACAACCAACTGAAATGCCTTAGTATTTCATTTTTAGCAATTCTACCTAGAGATAACCTACGGCTCTCTGGCTTTACTGACTTTTAAACACAACAAAGGATTTGCCTCATCGATTATTGATCACAAATAATGATAAACACTAAAGAAAGATGAGGCAGTGGGGCAGGAGCATTAATGTCCAGTATGTTTGAAACTTACAGCTACTGATGTGGCTTCTGCTCATTTGAAAGCCTGATATTAAATTGCTACACCACCAACCAAAAACCTGCATCTTCCTTACTCAAGATTGTTTAATGGCTTTTTACATGAATTAGACTCAGATCAGACAAAACAGCTACAGTATATTGATGAGTTGGTGTGCTCTGACAGGTATGTTTGGATTTATTTTGTTATTAGAAAGAGATAGGGACTGTGATTGTTTCATCAAACTTAAATTTAGATTGCCCAAGTGTTGACTAGTTGACAGAGGAAGCCCTACTTATTTTGATATGATGCTATATTGGTGCACATCTATTTTGAAAGAGACATATCAAGGTTAGTGCATGTGACCCACACAGATATTTGTATTTGTAAATTTAAAATCTACATTTCCCTTAAAATAGTGCAGTGCTGCAACAGCAACTGCCCCTGTGCTTGTGTTAGTGCCTCTGGCATTGTGCTTTACGCTGGGGTAAACTCAGCCATTGGAGAGTTGGTTTTGGACCTATGTACTGTAGACCTGGCCGTAGGGACTGATTGCTTTTCCTGTCTCCTTGCCAGACCTGAACCACAGAAGGGGAAGCTCTGCAGGTTGTGGGCAGTGTATTGGCAGTGATTGGCTTTGTGTGCATGCATTTTAACATCTCCCAAACTACTGACTACATTGTATTTTTCTTTCCATGCCATACAAAACAACCCAGGCAGTCAACTAAAACATTTGGCTCAATCCTTTTTTATTCTGATATTAAATGTGTGTTTTTTTTTCTCTGAATGTTTCTTGACTGATGGATTTGTGGGCTCTGTGTAACACAGGGGCAGAGAATGGCTCGACCTCCCAGGGGACAGTGGGACAGTCGGGGCCTGTGTCGGGCTCCACGGGGGGAGTGTCGAAGGCCTCCAAGGGCCAAGGGTCTGCTGAGAAGGAGGAGCAATCTGGTAACCAGAAGAGGGCCCGTCGGCAGTGGGAATCTTGGAGCACAGAGGACAAAAACAGCTTTTTTGAGGGGCTCTACGAGGTAAAGGGTAGAACCAAATAGTTTAAAAATGGGCACTACTGTATGTGTAACAAAGTGTTGGCATTTATTTTTGACATCTTATACTCACCTCTAACTCCTCTGGTTTCCAGCATGGGAAGGATTTTGAGGCTATCCAGAACAACATTGCAATGAAGTATAAGAAAAGAGGCAAGCCAGCCAACATGGTGAAGAACAAGGAGCAGGTTCGCCACTTTTACTACCGGACCTGGCACAAGATCTCTAAACACATTGACTTTGCCAATGGTGAGCTGTCGGGTTGGAGGGTAGAACAGTATTTATTTCTTAGAGTTGGAGCTCCACATATAACTTTTTCACAATATTATCATACAACTTATACCACTCATCTTGTCTTACTTATCCTGTTATGTCCATTAGAAATGTCAGTAAAGTTAACATGGCAGTCGTATGTGTTCGAGAACTGAAAGGGGCTTTTGTTTATATTATACACTCTGTATGTTATGATGGAAAGACACATACATACATTCATTCATTCATTCATTCATTCATATATATACACACACACACACACACTTCAGGTTCATGTTTTTTTAACAATTACCACACTGATGTTTATATTTTATATAGCATTTTGTTAGACAGGGAGACTTCTCCCAAAACATATGTTAAAAAACCTCTCCAGATAAGCTTGAGCCCCTCTTCAATACAAAAAAACCTCTGTCACTGTCGTGTTATCTTTATGTAGCATAAACATGTCTCCTGCCTTGCTAGTTACAGCCCTGTTGTGACTTGTGCCACCTTTCCTTCTCAGTGTACTCCAGAGTGCTGAAGAAATCCTCTCAAGAACTGTATGGCCTCATCTGCTATGCCGAGCTCCGCAAAAAAGTTGGAGGGCGTAAGTGAGAGGCTGCACACGTGTTTGAATGCATGTCTTTTCACTGTGTTTCAGTGTTTCACTGCTGTTTCTTTGGGACACAAGGGATGTGATTAAACGCTGCACCCTCCCAGTCATGGGGGACAGCTGCTCCTGAGGGATGATGTGGTAAACAGCTCTGTGTTTTGTCTTTGACAGTAATGGATGATAAGAACGTGGCAAAGCTGAACGAACTAATCCAGCAAGGGTAAGTTGGTAGTAAAATTGAAAAAAAACGCATTGCCCACTCATACTGTTTAAAATTTTTGTGTTTACATACACACATCTGGGATTGTCAAGTGTGCAGTTTTGGGTTTTAAGTACTATCACAACACATATGCTTTAACCCTCAGAATGAGGTAGAGATGAGCCGATACCAGTATCGGTATTGGCTCCAATGCTGCCTAAAACGCTGGTATCGGAAAGTACTGGAGTTTATGCACCGATCCGATACCACGTAATAAAGCCCTAAAGAAAATCTACGTTAAAGTAGTTTATTTATGTTCTTTTTCCGTTATAACTGACTGTCAAACTGCAGAATAAAAGAAAGTTCTGGGGCGTTCATTGTTTGTGTTTGTTCATGTTTCACAAAGAGTTTAACCTGAGCCAGGCTGACAACAAAGATAGAAATCATATCACATCCATACAGGGATAGTAGTATACAGCTGTTAAAACATACATAATGAAATATATGACACACTGGTATCGGATCGGTACTCGGTATCAGCCAATACGCAAGTTCAGGTATCGGAATCGGTATCGGGAAGCAAAAAATTGTATCAGGCCATCTCTAGTATGAGGTGATGATGACATGCCAAAAGAAAGAAATTTGCATTAGAAGCAGGGGACTTATACTTAAAGGTTTTTTTCTTTTAAAACATTGTATGATATGGTATAGTATAATATTACTGCATTGCATTAGTGTTTTGTCAAATGTTTTGGGTATTTTGTTTACTACTAGATATGTTCAGCTTATTCTGTGATGTGTAGTATGTGATCCAGAAAGGTTGTCCCTAACATTGAATATTTCACTGCTGTTCTGTCTGTTTGACCAGAGCCACCACCGTGCGCTCCAAAGGGAGGAACTTGCGGATCAAAGCACCCATGTGCCGTGCACTGAAGAAACTTTGTGACCCAGATGGTGAGCATGTGATGCACCTAGACATCCAACACCTACATAAAAAGTAAACAAACATCAGGGCTGAAAATACAAACCGTGGCGATGGTGAGGCACAGGGTTTGTGGGGGCGGGGTTGTGGCAATAACTATGGCAGCGTGTGGGCTCGTTGCGTTTCCTTGGTAACTCTGTGGGAGCAAAGTGAGGAGCAGGAGGACAATGATGGAGATGACTGGTCTGATCGACTGGCATCTTCCCCTCTGTTCAATTAACAGCCACTCACCAACCTTAGATAAAACATTTTATTTATTCAAGGATGGAAAATTAGAATCCCACTGTGCATCTGACAACATTCTTGTGTAGTCAGTCTTTATTTTCAGTGCTGTATCAGTGTTTTGCAAAAGGCATTGTACTTGTATGTTCTGTTTCCTCTTCAGTACTACTGAGTTTGGATACTGTTTTTTTGTAGCCTGCTAATCCAATGTTTGCCACACATAGACTAATTTGTTGCTCTCGCTTTTCAAAAACACATAACCTTTTCTCCTGAGAGAACTTTTTGGTGTTTCTCATTCAATCTCACTGTGTCTTTGTGTCCCTGCAGGAGTGAGTGACGAGGAGGACCAGAAGCCGGTGCGTCTACCCCTGAAGGTGGCAGTGGAGCTCCAGCCACGGAGTAACCAGTCCTGGGCCCGCGTTCAGAGTCTAGCCCACAACCCTCGGCTCAGGTTAGACTTGCCTGTTAACTAATGGCTGAGGAGTTAATTATCAACAAACCCTTTCAAAAGCATACCATATGGCATCACAATAATTTCTTAATATTTAGCTTCAAAGCAGACATTTGAATTGATTTCATCACCAGAATCAGTTTTGCAGCCATATCCTGATTCCCCTGTTGGCGTCTTCAGAATGCTCTGACACCTGACACTTGAATTGGATAGTTTTTAATAATGTAAGAAAATACAAATTCACAAACTTTTGCCATTATTTTCAGGATCAGTTTTCCAACAGCACAGCTCAATAATGCGATGCCTTTTGGCAAATGAATGCCAGTCCATATTGTGTTTGCAACTGAAACACTGCAAGACTATAACGTAGGATTGCCCAGAAAAACTATTAAACGTATGTGTGCTTTGGAAAGTGGTCAGCATAAGTCCTAACTATACTGTATATGTACAGTTTATTGTTAGTTGCCAGGATCAATGGCTAAAGTTAATGTGTATTAGTTTAGAATGAGACCTAAAACTAAAGCCCAATGCTGGTCTGCACCATGTTACCACAGCAACTATCTCTTTTTGTGTCTTCTCCAACCCAGGATGGTGGTGGAGCTCCACAGGAAAGTCTCCAGCCTCATTGAGTATCTGAAACAGAAGTGGGCGTACCATGACCAGCGGATTGTATCCTTTAAAACATCATATGATTTGCAACTTTGTAGAACATCGATGCATTTCAGTTTCACAGAGTGTGAGAGCGCTGATACAAAGTCGTCATGTGACAGTGGAGCAGTGAACTTTTAAGATTTTTCTTACAAAGAATCCATTTTATCAGTTAATGATGGGCTAAGGCTATGTTCACACTCAAAAAAGTCCTGGGCGCTTTTTTAATCGCCACTGCCGATTTTTCTTTCTTTCTGCAGCTCAGGGCGTCTTTTGGAAGTTGAAAAGTTGGGGGAACTCACTTTGTTTTATCTAACGTTAGTATCACCGCTCGCTCCCTGTGTTCGTTCTCTAGCTCCCTTCACCGCTTTGTTTTATCAAACGTTAATCCACATAGCACTCAAGGATACTGTAGCTGTTGTTATAGCAACACAATATTTGCTTTTTGGAACCAAAATGCTGCCAGCTCCTTCTTTTTTTTTTTTTTTTACTACAAAAGCGCCCTAGTCAACTTTTCTTGTCAAAAAAAGATGCCAAGTGTGATCATGGCCTAATTTAAAATTAGTCTCACTCTTTCATACAGTAATTTTATATACAGCCAGCTGCAAATAACACACTACCATATGTTGCACAATACAATATTTTTATTATCTTTGGTCAGTGATATTGCACTTCAGCTGTAAACATTTGTGCACTGTAAACATGCCTATTTCTGTCAGTTATGTCCTTGACGCTGATGTTTCAGCTTAAGAGTCTCATGGAGAGGGAGGCTTTGGAGGGCGGCCAGTCCAACACAGCGTCTCCCAGCAAATCCCAGCAGGATGAGCTCTTTCTTTTCCCCGCTGAGAGCAGTACTTTGACCACACTGCCTGGTGTGGCACGTGTCGTTCACTCCAAGGCCTCCTGCACTGTACACTGGCTAGAAAGTGGCAAGAACCGGCCTAATGCCAAGGAACTGCCAGCTGCTCAGATTCTGGGTATTCACACGGCTCCACCACTTCGGACTAGCACTAAATCTGGACGGGGAGGCACAGCTGCTGCTGGAGGTGCTGGCTCTTCAGTGACTGTATTGGGTGATAGTAGACGAACTGAGCCCCTTAATCATGAGCCTTCACAAGACTGTTCTACAAAGGTAGAGGAGAAGAGACCTCAGTCTGTTTCTTTCCCTGCCTCCTCACAACAGACTGTGGCTCCTAGGGAAGAGGGAATTGGGATAGGACCCTTTGAAGGGGGAACAACCTGTACTGGTATGGAGGCCAGTAGTGGTTTAGCAGTGACCAAAAGCATGGAGAACTTGTGTAGTGGTACAGAAAGCTCATCTGAGCAGTGCAAAGAGGAGCTGAACACCAGCACCTCTTCCCCAGAGGGCAACCAGACTCCCCCAGCCAAACCTTCAGTGATTGGCTCAGAGGAGGGAATGTTGCAGGGATCTGCACCAGCAGCCAAAGAACGGGCTGTTGAACAGATCAGAGGGGAGGGCTGGAGCGCCCGTGACGCAGAGAATGTCACCCTGGCTGAGCTCTACCTGATGTTTGGGAAGCCTGGCAAGCTGCAGCTGGAGTATGAGTGGCAGCCCATTGCAGCTCCTTTCAACAACCAAGAAAACGGACAAGCCTCGTCACAGCTCAAGCCCAACAGGACACACCGCGTTTTGCGCTGCCTGCTCAAGCTGGTTGCCACTGAGGTCAATCCTAAACCTTTGGTAGGGATTAACTGTTTCTCACAATGTTGTTGCTGGTTGCCAGATACCCATTTTATCTTTTTATTTGTGAACACAACTTCTGAAAATCATTATTATTTGTGCAGACTTGTTACAAATTAGAAGTTTAACATTCAAAAAATTTCAATTAATTTGCGCATCCCATGAGAATGCAGGGTGCATATTCCTGGATGTGGATTCATAAAATTGCATTGCTAAGTGAATTAATCCACAACAAAAGGTTCAACACACATAAACGTAATGTTGTATTTGTACAATGTCAGCTGAAAGTTAGCAGTGGGAATTATTTTGTGCCACCTGTAAACTCTAGTTAAAGCATTACTTAGAAATGTACATGTAGAGCAGATGGTGTCAATGTGTCTTCTTCTCCAGGCTCCAGAGCTGTGCTCCACAGCTACATCACCACTTAAGACCCATCAAGAGGAGCAAAACCAGGCCCTCACACCTCCAGGGAAGGGTCCCATAGCGGGTGTTCGCAGCCCCAGCTTTGGCCGGCAGCAGGCGTCTCTCCGAGGGGCCCGGTTACACCTGCCAAATGCTGGAGTCTCAGGTATTTGCGGGTTTAAATTAATTTGAAATCAATAAGATGTCAAAGAATGGTTATGATGCTTTATGATAAATATGATGATGCTTTTTGATAAATCGTATACTCACAATTTAGCTTTGTTTGTTGACCCATGTAAGTCTGCCGAAATTACTGATAATGTGTTTATAAATTTTGCTTGACAATGAGAAGTTATTATGTAGTGCAACTCCTTCCTGCTTCATAGGGGATTGTCTGAATACTTATTTTGTGTAATGTACTTGTGTGCGAAGAATCTCTGAATGCTGTTCAATGGCTTTATACATTATTCTAAAATAACTGTCCCTCCTCACGTACTTTACGTATCTTACATGTTCCTCCCCTCTGCAGGTGGACGCAACCTGCCCCGCTCTCTGCTGGGGTCGACGGCGGGCAGCGACGGAGAAAGCGGTGTGTTTGCAGTACCCACCACGCTGCCCCCCAACAGCTCACGGCACAACAGAATGTTTTCCCCCAATAAGGAAGCGGAGCTAGCCCTCAAACAGCAGCTCGACTCTATCAGTGTAAGACAGAGCAATGCGTTATTTTTTTTACACCAGACTCAATTGGTACACCGTCCACAGGAATATGCACAAATGTTAATATGTATTTTTTATTTTTTTATTATTTTTTTTTACAGCAGTCAGATCTTTTTTCAAGACAGAGAAAACCTCGAAACAGACAACTTCGGAAACCACTTGTAGTTCAGGTAAGAGAAGAAGAGAAGGGTGTTTTATCTATTCTAGACAGTCCTTCCAGAAAAATTGGGAGTTTTTTTGTGATTGTTGCGGGCAAAAATCCTTGATTATGCGGCACGTTTTCTTAAAAAATGCGATGGAATATGCGGGATATTTATGCAATTTTATGCGATGAAATTGCGGGAACTTTCAAAAACTGCGGTTTCATCGCGGGGTTTGCAGCTTTTCGATGATGTTCACGTCGCGTAATTACGTCTTCATAACGTTCCCATGGCAACGGGAAAATGGCTGCTCTTGTGTGAAGTAAACGCAACATTTTTCAACTTTCTGCTAAGATATATATGTGACTATTTTGCAAAGAAAATGCGTGGATTATGAAATCATGCAAGCCCCGCATATTTCGCGCGGAAATCGGCAATTAGTGCAGCGTATTTGAAAAAATGCGGCCCCCGCATAAATATGCGGACTTTGGCTGATTATGCATTGAATTATGCGATCTTTTTGAGTTTTTCTGGAGGGACTGTCTGGAGTATCGCAGTGAACACCAACACGCCTCTGTTGCTTTGTACAGTAGTATAAACAGTCCTTTTGTAATGCCTTGAACACAAATGCTGCCCATTATAGGGCTGCGATAAAGACTATGGAGTTAACAAAGTCCCTACAGGTGTGGAACAAGTAATATAAAACATCACAGCTAAGACTAGAGTCTGTAACATGTACGAAACTCCACAGTCCACATAGTCGGCTATGGTGGGGTTATGGAATTGGTTGAATACTTGTACTGTGAATGTATATAGGGCTTCTTTGGGCTATGTTAATAAAATGTATTTAGTTAAGTTACTTCTGTGTCATCCACAGCGAACACTCCTACCCCGAACTACAGGAGATACTCCTCAGCACGTCTGCTCCTTCTCTATCCTCTCCAACTCCTCTGCCACAGGTACTCTTCAGACAACAGGGTTCTACAGCACAATTAGTTGTGAGCAAAATATAGAAATGTTTTTGATTGTACTTTTCCCCAATCCCTATAGTGTAACGTAAAACCGTTCCCTTTACACCACGTCATCTTTGCGTTCTTGAAGTAAAAGTCACAAATTATTTTCCAAAAACTTGAGTGTTCCAAATGATGAGGGTCTTATTTGAGACAGGTTAGGGTTAAGGGTAGGGGTAGGGTTAGGGTAGCACAGGTGGTTTAGCAGGTTCATAATTAATTAAGGACATTGTATGGGGAATTTGACACTAAACTGCATGTATACCGAAAGTAGGTCCTTGAATAGGCTTATTTGTGTAACACTCGGCTAATGCGCTCTTTGTACATAGTTAAATGTAATTTCTCTTTTTCAACAACAGCCCTGGTAATCTCTCGCTCTCTAACTTCCCGTTTCTTCCCTCAGGAACTGGATCTTTCCGGCCAATCCACACTCGCCTGGCTCCTTCCTCCCGCCCCCTCCTGTCCAAAGCTTCCACTGCAGCGTCCAGCTCTGCAGCGGCCAGCCAGCTCTCCAGTATGTTCAGCTTTCGTTATTTAATCTATTTTTCTGTTTGATTAAAAATTGTTCTTTTTTCTAGATGGAGTATAATTTACGTTATACTGTTGAAGTTTGAGAATTAGTTAAACCACTTCTTGTCATCCTTTATCCTCTAGTCACTGAAAAAACCCCGAAAAAACAGTAGTACTTATAAACATGCTTTTTTTTGTCTCCTTCACTAACTGGGCTCAACAAAACAGGAAGCAACTCAATTAAACCACTTAAAGAGAGTTCTACATTTTCAAAACTAAGTAACTCTACTTTACTCTACTACCCCACTGCTAAAAAAAGAAAATCCTAAAGGAAACGCTGTTCATGTTAATCACCCTCCTCCTTCAGCCTTAGATGTTGGTTTCTTCTGGTTTTGCGCGAGCAGCATGAAACTTCCTCAACACACGCCCACACGCTTGCTGTGCACATTCGACGCAATCAAAGGAGATTACACAGCTTTTGTCCTAGATGTTTCTACTCCACCTGATCTGACAGTCAGTATGGTTTTAAACAAATATTTTTTTGTGCAGGAGTAAAATGACAAAAAGAACACTCTTCCAGCTATTCTCTCCAAGAGGAACAACTTGCTTTTTTCATACTTTTCAATTTTTGTATTTTGTATGTTGTTAATTGTTGAAGTTAAACACTTTTGGTCCATCTCTAATACTGTTAATACTTATCAGGTATGTGCTGATCCCTTGTGTTTCCAAACTGTGATTCCTCTTTCAGGTGCCATTGACCTGGCAGCGAAGTCTGCAGGTATCATCCCTGGCAGTCCCTGTCGGGAGCTAAATTCTCCCGCTGTTGATAACAGTACCCTGCTCGCCACCACACCCATTGTTGATGCTGAACCAGACTCTCAACTCCTCCAGCACAACGTCCCAGAGGTCAGCAGCACGCACTCACATACACTAACTGGGAGCTTTGCTTCACTTGGTGTCTACACTATACCTTCTTCTTTGGTTTTTTTGTCTCCTCACCTCCACATTAATGCTAAATGGCTATTCAGTATCTCAGTAGTTATTTGTGTAAATTAGCAAAACTAGTTTTTGCTTACATACCACTAGATCAGATTGAGAATGATTCAGTGGTTATCGTGCTCGGTCACTGAACACCACATCAATGCTGGTTGAAGTTGAGACTGAATGTTCGCGGTTCAACGTGAATGCAGGTCACACCTTGGTAGAGTATACAGTAAAACCTACAAGGCTGCGGTGTTTAAAGGGGAACTATGCAGTTGTTGTTTTTAGCTTAATTTACCTTAACTGAACAGCTTCGGAGTCATTGGAATGGTTATGACTTTTTTTTAGATGAATGGTGGTCGTCTCACCCTTGCTAGTTTTTCACACTATCATCATGGCTGAGCCAGCAGAAAAGAAGCAGAAAGCTGGAAAGCATTGTCGGAGGAACAGAGAAAGAGGAAACGGCAGACTGAGCGAGCGAGGAGTCAGACACAAGCAGACCAAGGAGCTGCCAAATATCTATTCCAAAGCTGTAGGGGGAGCTCTATAGAGAAACCTGCGAGCAAAAAGCAAAACTGCATAGCGCCCCTTTAAGAAGCATGATGAAGAATAACTACTTTATTGTGAGGGTGAAGTAGGACTCCATTGGGAAAGGCCACAGTACAGGCCAAGTACTGCTTGTCCGTACAAAACAATTGTTTGGTACCCACAACATGGACAAGTCATGTTTTTGTTGTTTATCTGGAAATTTCCGGTCATTCTGTTCTTGCCTGGCCAGCTGGGTAGAAAACACGTTGCTCTGAAATCTCATCTGTGGGGGAAATAAAACCATAGAAAATCTAGCAAAGCAGCCCCAATGAAGTGTTCAACTTGTTCTTTTCACAGAATGGTCAGCCTCCACCGTCTCCTGGAGTGACCGGTGGTGGGGACTCTCTCCTCTCTCCACCCAGCGTAGCCTCGCTCCTGGACATCTCTCTCCCTGGCCCCCCTGAAGAGGCTCTGGCCCCCGGAGAACCTCAGACACACATCAGTGACTCCATCATCGAGCTCGCCATCAACTCTGCCCACTATGGTGCGTTTGTGTTTCTATCCCACAGTGGGGTATATTTCTTTCTTTAAAAATGACAAATTGCAGTTGGTTCTTGTAAATGTTTATACTGGAGCGCAGTTTGCTAATTGAGATGAAAAGTGACAACAGGTCAGAAAAGTTTGCAATCCACACCAACAGGATTTGGTTGTGTGTTCTCCGGAGAGGTTGTGTTGCATGTAAGTCTGTTTGAAATATGTTGACAAGCAACCAACTAAACTTCTGAGACCTCAGTCCTATTGAACATTATGTGTGTAATCTAATGGCTGTTTACCTGTTCTGCTGCAGGCGAAGAGGCCGCTCTCTCTCCAGCCAAGCTGAGCAACAACGACGGCTCCAAACTCTTGGCCTCGTCTCCGTCAGTCAGCCCGTCCAGAGGCTGGATCCCTTCACCCAGCCATGACCCCCAGTGGTACCCCAGCGACTCATCTGACTCCACACTGGGATGCCTTCTCTGTAAGTCTATTTCTCTCTCAAATAAATATACACATATTATTACAGATCTTCGTTGTAGCTCTACTGAACTCTACTGTGTGCTTCCTAACCAAAGAGTTGATACCAGAAATGAAAGTTAAAGCCTGAGACAGACAAGCAGACTGTTGAATTGAAAATTTAAAAACTACAGACTGCCGGTCTATGCTCCCTTTGTGTCCGAGACCTCTGTGCCTTCAAACTTTAATTCTCTTGTTAATGCACGATAACACTGACATAGCTGTAGACTTCCTCTTGCAGCGATGTCCCATAAAGACAACTTTGTTTGCACTCTTCATGTGTGCTGTCCCCTTTATTCACGGTCTGTCTCTTTTCCTTCCAGCCAGCATGGTCTCTCCTGATAAGGGCAAGCGGAACACCCTAACCCCCTCTGGTCCCTCCAGCGGCACGGCTTTGCTTGGTCCTAGCCTCCTGGATTGCAACTCCCATGATTCCTTTCAGTCCCGTGGCATTCCTGATGTGGCAGAAGTAAGTTGATCCCTTTCTCATTAAGGGATATGTAAGTAGAAAGAATGTTGGTATCCAGTCTTCTATACATAGCAATTTTGCAATTTCTTTTCTAAAAATTGTCTTCCTTGTGAATAGTATAAAATCCGATTTAGGGACTGTTATTTGTTTAAGGGGCCATCGGAGGAGTTTTGGGACCTTTTTAGGCTAAAAAGACTTGACCCTCCCCTTGCCAGTAATAATTTTTCTGTGACCCTCCAAAATGATTTGAAAAAGAGGCATGACCCTCTCCTTATGTGCTAGTTTGCGCTTAGCAAAGAAGTACAGATGCCATATGATTTTTTATAGCCATGAGATACACGAGTTAACCTCTGCTTTCTCATCTTACACATCCCACTCCTCTGTTGTGGTGTGGTGGCCATTTCAGTAGATTTACTCACTAACATTGTTGTGGAAACACAATAAGCATGGAAACTAAATGCACACTTCCTGCATTACTTCAAATACTAAGTTACTCCTCTAGTAAACTAGTATTCACATGAAATAAAACAATAAAACATTGAGACCATTCAGCAAAGGACACTGGGAAATAACAAATTCAACACTGGTCATTGTATATTTTAGCACATAGGTAAAGCTGCCGAAACTGAACATTATATTCCAAAACATATATGTTTATTTTTAAAGCAGATTTTAAATTACATTGTAACAATCCGCCCTTATGAAATCCAATCGCGGCACGGCTGTCTTGGAACGCAATAGACCGACACTTAAATTCAACTAAAATGTAACGGTGAACAATCAGTGTTGGACCTACAGTCTGTTGAGATGCCTCTCCAAACGCAGAAACGTTTGGAGAGAAACGAAAAAGTGCAATCACACCATAAAACGTTAAGACACATTGAGAAAAAAAGATCCGTATTTTGCCGTTGGCGGATGTTAAGGAGGAAGACGATTTTCATTTAAACAAATGAACGTTAACTGCACATTCGACTTAATCGATAAAATCGATTAATCACCCAGCCCTAGTAAATACACTAGTTGAAGATTTATGTCGAGAGTTACAGATTGATACCACTCACATGTTAATATGAAGCTACAGCCGGCTTAGCTCGGCATAAATACTGGAAACGGATGAAACGGCTCGCGTGGCTCTGTCCAATGGTAATATCCCTCAAACTGTTCCTTTAAACAGCAGATGTCCCTGGGGGGGGAAAATAAATATTTTTTTCAGTTGTGATTACTGTTGTACATTGAAAGCTCTTTGGTTGTGCTCACAGATGGACTCTCAGCTTGCTTGTATGATGAGTGAGAGCAGCGTGGACTACATCGCTCGCTTCAATGACCTGGCTCAGGAGCTGGCTGTGACAGAGCCCTCCATCCCACCACCCTGAGGAAGAGAGGACCTGGCTCCAAAGGCCATCTGAAGGATATGACTTTGCTTTGTCTAGACTGTCAGATCTACTTTGGAGAAAAGACGGCTGTAGAGTAAAGGCCGTCCCCCCCAAGGCCATCCTGCCCTGTATGTAAAAGTGCAATAATGAGAGTGAACCTTTTGACGATTGTTCAAAGTAAGTTTGAAACTTGTTGCTTTCACTGAACTGTTCTTTAAGTTGAAATGCCCTTTAAAAACAAACACTTCAGAAAAACAAATGCGTTTACAAAACACAACCTCATGTACAGGAAAATACTATGCCATATCTGAACAAAATATTTTCACTGATCTTTTATGTCTCTTCCTGCTCTTTGTGTGTTGGTCTGTCTTCTACTCTCTCAGATTTAACCCTACAAAATGTGTAAATCTGCCAAAATGTGCAGTTTAGATCCTAGCTGGTGACAAACAACTGCTGAAGGGTGATTTTGAAAGTAATGGCAGCGAGAAAGAGGTTTAATGTGGTGAGATACTCGTTTCTTTTCAGTTGTTTTTGTGGCCTCGGTTGCAAGAGTAGAGCAAAACGCAGCAGGGCAGGTAGAAGTCAAATGCTTTGGTACTGCCCTCCATTTCACGTGCTCCTCCTGATCACTTCAGGTTTTATTGGTTGAATTTTAGGAACATAGCCTGTCATGTGCGTTTTGGAATCAGGTCTGTCATTTCTTACGGTCAAATGTCACATGCAAAATGGCAGCTTTTGTTGGTTGAGTTAATTAGCTCAAGCTACTAGCCTTGAAGTTTGTGCTGAAATCACATTGGAGTTCAATGTCCATCGGCAGTCGCTTCATGCTATTTTTATCACCTTTACTACATTTGAGATACAGTTGAGATAATACCAATTGCAACTGTCTTCAGGGTTGGTTTGTTGTTGCATAAATAGGTCGTCATTTATTTTTGAACTTCTTTTAAATAACCTTGTCACAGTAGTAATTTTTCACTCGACTACTATTTACTAATTTACTTTGGCTCTTTGCTTGTAGCTCACAGCCCTCGTTAGTTCAAACAAAGATGCGAGTCAAACTGTTTTCAATCAAGGACTAAACCGAGGCACCCTTAACCAAGAATGTGACCAACCATTTGGTATGTATTCATTTTCATTGACAAGTGACATTTAAAATGTCATGGGTACCATTCAAAGTTCCCAGTAGTGTTACACTCTGTTCCAACTCCACAAAAGCAAGCAGTCAGAAGAATCTAATGAAATCAAACACTAAAGCCACTCCACTTATTCAGTTTCTTTTTTAAGTCATTTAGTCATTCTTTAAATCACTAGTAAACCTTTTGATTGGTTGTGCTCAAAAAACATTAATTCCCCATTCAAGCTTTATTAACTCCTACTGATACGGATGCTAACAAAACACTATAGCTAATGTCAACATGATTGGCTTCTAAACATGTTCACCATCCCTTTAACGTCAGCCCACTCAACCAGCATCACCAATAATGCAGTATCAACATGTTTAACTTCATCTGAGTGTAAATTGTAGGGGAGCTCTTGTCATTCCACAAATGGGAATTAAAATATTTGTCTCCTTCAAGCACCTTGAGGGCTTTGACTACATTGTAAAAGCTCTTGTGATGTTTATTCATTTGTCAAAAGGCTTCATCTTCTCACACTAGATACAATGAAGATGATTCTTAATAAGGAATAAACATCAGGTTCGTCTTTGAATCTGGCATGTTTTTATTTTATTTTTTTTGTTGAAGGATTACAAATGTCAATTCCAGTATTCACTGCGCTTTTGTAACATACATGTACATTTTTATTTGGACTATTTATTAACATTTCAGGAGAAGTGTGTTTTTTTTTGTTTTGTTTTTTTTTAAGTTAATATTAGATGGCATCTAAAAAGGAAAAAAACCTGTTCAAAGTCGTTTGTAAAAAGGTGTTTTTATTCTGTGTATAAAGATAGTTATAAAAAAAAAAAAAAAAAAAACTGCTTGAATTTTGTATTCATTATTTACTTTGTGGACAGTGGTAAAACCAGTTCAAACTTAAATCAAATGCAAACTTTAACAAGTATGGTCTGTGGCCATTAGGTTACTATACCAACGGATTCGAGGAACGATTCACCCCGAAAGCATACTAATGAACGAGGGGGTTTGTGCTCGTGACAGCGCGAGATGTAAACATAAATGGCGTCCTCATGGCTCAAAGGCTGAGCTGTAACGTTAGCTATAGCTCAAGTGAGCTAGCAGTGTTAGTTAGCTATAAACTAATGTCCACAAGTTAGCAATGTTGGACCGCGAGGGGCTTCTGTACTGTGATATGGTTGGCGGGTCTATTTCGGTAAAAGAAAATAGTTCCTACATGAACTGCTCAGGATTATCTTAAATAACCTGCACTACAGGTAAAAGGAAAAATATGTATTTTTTATTTTGGGGTGAACTGTCCCTTTTAAGGTTGGTCAGCTTTTCCAGAGATGGCTAAGTGGTATCTTTGCTGGCCCCATACTGAATCCCCGACTGTTACATTATTAAATCCTCACTCATCAAAACAAAAACAGAAATAAAGTGTTAAAACATTGACAAAGATGAAGCAGTTGTCAATCATTTACAGTGATGTGCCGTATTGAACAGTTGACGAAGAAATGTGTCCGGTGCTGTACCACATCTCTAGGAAAGACTCAAGATTATTGACAAAGTGGGTTTTCTTTTTTATATCTTTCTGCAACTGTTGTGGGTAGATCCTCCTGCCAAAATAGCATATAGAACACTTATTAAATCCTGCATTTTGGTAGATAAAGTTGTTCTCATAGAGTTGTTTCTACTGTTCAGATGAACAGTTACGTTTACAAATTAAATCTCTGTTCTCTTTTTCAGTCATTACCTTGTATACTGTATGCTTTTAAGGTTGATTATCATGAGTGGGACACCAGAAGGCAGTGAAATAATAGTAGTACTCCTACCTGGACAATAATATTTCCCAGACCTGACAGAATTACAAATTAAACATAAATGCTCCAGATAACAGTTTGAGCATTTTATTTGCTAAACAAATCCATGCGAGTCAATCTGAAAAACCGCATCACATGCTCACGTCTTTCCAGCACAGCTTTGAGTCTTGTCAATGTCTGAAATAGCTGAACAACACACCTTGCTAACCTGGTCAATCACAGATGTAAGTCAAAAACATAAAAGACACTCACCATAGATCCTGTTACAACAAAAAGGGTTTCTGGTTTGTTTTGTGTTACTGAAGAGCTGCATCTGTTCCCACCTCCTGTCCTCCATGTCAAGTAGTCACTTTCATGTTTCTGTCCATGTGTCTCTAATGTGCCCTGTGAGCCTTGTGGTCCTCACATGCTGCCGTCATCAATCAACTTTTGGTTTCTGCTCCTTGCGAGCGCGAGAGGACATTAGTTTGAAGAAGAGTGCGGGCCACAGTGTACGGAGGTAAATGGCCAGATTGGGCAGAGGTCCTGCCAAGACAACATCTTTGCTCCTCTGACGGACAGCCTTCAGAACTGCCTGAGCCACATCCCTGGGGTCCTGACCCATTTCTGTGGTTTTATCCAAAACTGAATACAGTGTTGCACAAACAAGAAACATGTCAATGATACAGAGGAGTCAGTAGGTCAACTAATACAGAAAATGGTTAAATTACTGGGATGGTGTGCCTTCTCTTGTCTTATTTTAATTCCATTGTTATCTTATTTCTTCTTTTTTTTAATCTTCTAATTAAATTTATTTTAGCCTATTTATGACTCTTTTTACATCTTTTTTTTTCTACATCTCATCTTAATGTCTTTTCATGTCTACAATGCATATTTGTCATACTGATTGAAATTCTCTTATTGTTAGTGTAAACAGTCACATTTCACTGCCTCACCTCCATACTTAGAGCCGTCACCTGTGACAGCGTTGACCGACAGGCTGGTTCGGATGTACCCTGGACTGATCACAGTCACTGGAATCCCGTAGCGCTCAATCTCGGCCCGTAAGCAGTCAAAGTAGGCCTGGGTCGCGTGCTTAGAGGCTGCATCTGACCAAAGTGAGTGCAAACCAGAGTCCTGCTTCATTTCCAATCAGTCGCACAGATTGAAAAACCTCTTGGGTATTTGTTTGCTTTAATTAAACAAGTAAAGACAACTTACAAGCTGATCTGTAAGGAATGGCTATCTTGCCCTGGACACTGCTAATGACAACGATGTGGCCACTGCGTTGATGAACCATGGAGGGCAGGAGCGCTGTGAAGGAGAGAAAGAAGCAAAGTGAAACAGTTTACTAATGCGTTATGTATATGGTGCTTCCTCTCCTAGGAAATCTGAAATTGTCCATGATAATCTAGCTTTGTTACGTTTATGCATCAACCACTTCCCTTCCTTATTTTAATTCAAGATTCTTTAAATAACTTCACTATGGTTTGGCTCCCTCGTGTATTTCTGACTTTTTAAACCCCATTTACTGCATCAAGACTACTCAGATCTATCAACCAAAAGCACTGCTCACAAACCTTGAGTAAGCGCAATGGGCCCAAAGTAATTTGTTTCCATAAGGTCCCGCTGAACTGAAAGGTGTGTATCCAGTATGTTGCCACGGTAACTGATTCCAGCATTATTGATCAGTACATCCACTTGTCCATAACATTTCAGAATCTCCTCTGCAGCTCTGTCCACTGTGTCTGTGTCAGCCAGATCGAAGATAACGGTGCTGGGAGTGTAAGTCTAGTGGTTAAACAAAACAGAACAGCTGTCATCAGTCTGCACCAGCATTCAAGCTGTTTCAAATCATTATATAATACTTCAAGCTTAAATATTGGCTGATACGCAGAGTTAAGAAAAACGGTTTCTCTTCTCATGCAGAGTAGTGGCAGGTTCTTGGAAAAGATGGAGTGATAATAGAGATATTGATAATGCAGACTTGTAAAAAAAAGTTGCCCTCATTTTAAGAAAAGAAAGAACGTTTTTTTTTTCCGTCATTACATACAATACATTGTAGTGAAATTAAATCTCTGCATTTAACCCATCCTAAGCATTAGGAGCAGTGGACAGCCACATACAGCATCCGGGGAGCCACTTGAAGTTCAGTGTCTTGCTCAAGGACACTTTGACAAGTAGCCTGGGGAGCCTGGGATCGAACCACCAATCTTGTGGTTGAGGGCCGATCCCTCTACATCTAAACCACAGCCATCCCAGTTTCTTTTCAGCTTCAGAAAAAAAAGAGATTTATTGCCAGGTAAGTAGCACTTACTAGGAATGTGCTTTGGTTTGGTGCATACATTAAAACATATTTAAACATTTTCTGAACTTAATGGCCTCAGAGCCTGACGCTATTTAGTCTTTGGTTGTGTCTGACTATGTGTAAGTGTGCGTGTACACACCTGCCGCCCTGAGCCTGTTAAACTTGCTGTAAGATCCTGGACCACCTGCTGCAGGCGGGCTGCATCTCGTCCACACAGCACGAGCCGTGCACCTGCTGCGTGAAAGACGTGAGCACACTCTGCAATACAAAAAACACACCTCTTGTTCACGCACCACGACAATGACACACATTACTGTACAATATCTCACTGCTACCCAATGGAAATTAACTGCCGCATACCAATATTACTTAGTTTGTAGAAAGCATCTACATGTAAACTGAAGAGAAGAAGAAATGATCAGGAGGCTGACCTTTCCCCAGTCCAGAGCTGGCCCCTGTGATGACCACCACAGCATCCTGCAGAGCAGCTCCTGGTTTGAGGCGTACAATTATCCGATAAAGCAGCAAGATCCCTGCACTTGCTAAAACCAACGGAAGCACTCCACCTCCCATGACGCGCTCCATGAGCTGCAGATACAAGATGAAAACATTTAGGAAGATTTTATCCCAACTGCTTGTTTTGTTTATGAACCGACTAGCGCTGCAACAAGGATTTGTATTCATTATCAAATATACTATCCATTACCTTTTTAAATGATCAATCATTTAGCCTATTAACTATAAAACATTAAGAGGAATTACTTGTCAGTCATGTCTTAAAATTGCTGTCTGAAGTCCAGCTAATAAAATCCCAAAGTGTCCATCCAAAACTTGACATTTCAATAGCTAACAGCTGCTAAATGTAGTTGATCATTGATCAACTAATCAATTGAAGAAACATTATGATCATTGATAGAGCGCAGGAGTCACCTAGGGCTTGATGCCAAAATAAAGTTGGTGTTTTGCATGTTAGCATTGGTGGTTCATTTGACATCCGACAGAGATATATTGTTATTTAAAATGTTATAAAAAAGACCTTTGTTTGGTGTCTTTTACAAGACCAATGGATTTAAAAGGAACATGCCGACTTATTGGGACTTTAGCTTATTCATCGTATCCCCCAGAGTTGGATAAGTCCATACATACCCTTCTCATCTCCGTGCGTGTCGTAACGCTGTCTGACGCCCCCACCGCTAACCTCGCTTAGCACAGATCCTGAAGGTAACCGGCTCCATCTAGCCTACTGCTCCCAATAAGTGACAAAATAACGCCAACATTTTCCTATTTACATGTTGTGACAGCGTGTATAAGATCACATGAGACACAGCCATCTTCTAACCGTACACAAACTGGAAACTATTTTCTCAGAAGGCGAAGCACTGCTACTTCTGCTACTTCGGCGGAGTGATATTACTCCAACTCTGAGCGAACTCTCTACTCCTCACCACGGGGCTTCTCAGTTGCTGTGAGCAAATCACTCCACCTAAGTAGCAGAAGTAGCAGTGCTTCGCCTTCTGAAAATATAGTTTCCAGTACGTATACGGTTAGAAGATAGCTGTGTCTCATGTGACCTTGTTATTTGTAAACCCTGTCACAACACAACATGTAAATCACAACACGTAAATAGGAAAATGTTGGCATTATTTTGTCACTTATTGGGAGCAGTAGGCTAGATGGAGCCGGTTACCTTCAGGATCTGTGCTAAGCGAGGCTAGCGGTGGGGGCGTCAGACCGAGTTACGACACGCACGGAGATGAGAAGGGTATGTATGGACTTATCTAACTCTGGGGGATACGATGAATAAGCTAAAGTCCCAATAAGTCGGCGTGTTCCTTAAATCCATTGGTCTTGTAAAAGACACCAAACAAAGGTCTTTTTTATAACATTTTAAATAATATATCTCTAGTCGCTAGTCGGTTCATAAACAAAACAATCCATATTGGAATAAAATACTAATAAAAACACAAAAAAGGCCTTTAAACAAGCTACAGTGTGACCTTGATGTGTGTGTGTGTTCTGTAAGCTCTCAAGCCCCCATGCCAAAGGGATTGTGAATGTTTTAATGTCCAGTGCATTTAGTTAAGCCCCTTCCACTTGTCCTGTCTCCAAAGCACAACCAGCATGGCAACAGTGACAAGTAGCATCTCACTCACTCACACACACACACACACACACACACAATAGACGGAATATACAGAAAATAATATTGCATTTATTCAATTTAGAGTCCCCTTGTGTGTCATACTTAGGCCTATTTATTTGCACAATAAAATAATAATATTGCATTTATTCAATTTAGAGTCCCCTTGTGTGTCATACTTAGGCCTATTTATTTGCACAATAAAATACTAATAGTGGCAAGATTAGCGTATTGGATCTCAGAGTTACACAGAGAAGTTAGCCATTTTAATACTCTCCATATCCTCAATACATGCTGATTTGTCTTTAAACAAGTGGTTTTCTTCTAAGTCTTTCCTTGCATGTGTACATATTCTGATTGTGAGCACAATGACTCAATCATCTAAAATGGCATGAACTTCATACTTACACCACACATTCCCCGGATTACATCATCTGACAGTATGTTGGTGCTCCATTACTCTGCATATTTATGAGTAAAAGGAGCTTTTCTTGAAATAATAATTGGAACTACCGAGGCTGAAATCCTAATGTTTTGCTTGAAACGTTTGCTATCAATGGTGATAACATCCACCTTTCACACGAGCACACAATATAAACAGGTTAGATGTTAAAACCCTAACTTACAAGCAGGGTCCAAAATTAACTTTTTTGTCCACCAATCAAATGGCTAGTGAATGTTTACATTTTACCAGCCACTCACTCTATTACCATTGTTTTTTGGCTTGTGAGTGAAGTAAATCTACCAGCCACTTGCATATTTTACCAGCATTTGGCTAGTAGATGGTGCTAATAATGTTGGACCCTGCTTACAAGTGACAAAACACAACGAGCTCGGCATGTTTTAACGTTACAAGTGTTTACGTTTACATGTGGATGGGGATGCTAATGCTAACGTTAGCTAGCTTCCACATTGTAATAAAACACTCAAACACTAATGTTCATGTATAGTTAGAGCTCACCTGAGTTGCTGTGCTGCTACAGAGTGAGTTGCAGTTCCGGGCTCGGGAAATGTGTTTTCTAAAGGCGCTACCGGGCGCAAAGTTACGAATCCCACTATGGCCACGTCAAGACCCGCCCTACGAAGCAGCATTTCACCACGAGTTAAGGTTAGGATAGCCGATTGGTCAGGGGATAGGACCTGTACAAATCAGGTTACGTTGCCTTGCGTAAGCATGGACGCCTGGCCAATAGTAGCTATTGAAGGGCGGGTCTTGTCTTGGCGTGGCCATAGTGGGAAAACAAATATGTCTACCGGTTGTGTACTGTCTATGTTGTGTTCCTCGCAAGGAATTGTGGGAGTTGAAGTTAGGTTAGCCAGTAAGCTGACTGATCTACAGACGTACAAATAATAATTAGGAGGCGCCTATGTATGTCTATGGACTGATCGAGCACATTTGAGCTGAAGTGCCTATTTGGATGTCTGTCGGACACAAATAATTTGCCAAAGACAACATAAGCAGCCAAATGTACCTATGGTAACCTATAGAGCTTTATTTTTAACCTCAGACAAGATTTATCTTATCTTTAATATCAAATCCAGTTTTGAAACTATTTTGGAATAACTAGGCTGTTTCAAGAGCAGACAAGGTTGCATGTAACAGGTGTCAAAGGTGCAGAGTGATTCTTCTCCAGGTTAAAGCTGACAGCGTCTGTTGTTTAAGGTACTTTCATACACATGTTAACAAACTATAAGTTATATCTATGAGTTTAAAAACAAAAGCACTCTGGTTTAAGCTTCAGGACACCAAAGGACAATAGGATGACAATTATCAATGTCAACAGCTATTTTCATTAGCAACTGAACTCTTTGCAACCCAGCCACTGTCCTTTGAAACCAGTGTAATGCGTGTTATAGATTTCCTCTTTGTCAGAAATTGACAAATTATTGTGAAGGCAAGACTTTTACATTTCAATGATAAACTGCTACCAATAACAGCCGTCTATTGGTATATGTGATCACACTACTTACTGAAACACCACCAGCTTTCAAACCTTGAAGTTTACAATTTATTTGATACATTGTTTTATTGACCTTTGAGGGATTTACACAAAATGATTTAGGAAACTCTTCATGAACATGTTTTAATTTGCTCAAATCCTGCTGGCAAAGTCAATCTTTATTCTGCTTGTAATGGACATTTAAATAAAATGTACTTTAAATCAGTGACTAACAAGATTACTCTTGGTATTCAAATAATTCATATCTAAACTCCACTTTATTATTAAATTGTTGAAAGTCTCTTGTTATATCACCACTCATCCTTAACTTTGTCTATACTTCTACCTCCTCCTCGGATCCCAACGTTTAAAACTGCAGGTCTAGACAGCAACTCATAACTAGCACCATTGGATAAACATACACAAGAAAGTATGAATTTATAATTTGCTGTGCAATTGGTATCTGTTGTGTCAAACAG
This sequence comes from Sander vitreus, assembly GCF_031162955.1. Taxonomy (NCBI): domain Eukaryota; kingdom Metazoa; phylum Chordata; class Actinopteri; order Perciformes; family Percidae; genus Sander; species Sander vitreus. Next base: position 22,118,745 of record NC_135869.1, on the reverse strand, counting down.
TGTTTATATTTAAATTTCAATTATAATGGCTTGATGTCAATGTAATATACATTATTAGAAGCATGTGTGAAATGTGGCTTTGTAAAGTTGGTGTTATCGTAGTGTTTCAAAAAGGACATTGAGCCATAGCATTGTCACATAAGATCTTTCTTGCACTCTTTTAAACAAAAATATCTACATGAACAAGACACAATCTCAAATAAATTGCAGTTATTTTCTCTTTTCTGGACATCATGTAGAATCCATTTAACGAAAAAGGTAAAATAAAATACTGAAAAGTTAGTTTGAAATATTCTAATGTTTAATGAAAGGGTGATGTAATGATCAGCAAGAGAGGGGTACAGTAAAATTACGAGGGAAAGGGGAAAGAGCTCGGTACCCAACACATGTCGGTCCGTTTCAACTGCAATACAATTCAATCCAGATGAACTGCTGCCATACCCTTGTGCACTTGCTTGTGTGTCAAGGATACAGGTGGAGGGCGCTGGGGAGGAGGCGCAAGGGTACTACAGAGATAAGTGTGCTGCTGTTGTCACATAGAAGTAAAGAAAAAGAAAAAACAATTCCTTCTAGTTTTAACTATATCCCTCTGATCATAGTTCAAAATGGAAGCACCCACCATGTGAGGAGCTAACTGCTGGGCCTGATCGTGACTTCCACTTTTCTTACATCAGGGGGGTGGATAGGTTTTTTTTTCTTCCTTTTTTCTGTTGGTTCTTAAACCCTCTTCAGAGTGCACTCATACCGCATAGAGTTCGTAGATCTTCTTGGCGCAATACGCCAGGGCAGCCAGTGCTATCGTATTATGGAGTCTCTTTCTGTGGACGTCATCTCTGCGTACCAATACCACGGGCGTCGAGGAGGTGAGTGTATGCAGGGGCAGCCGCGAGAGTTTTTGGCTGTCGTATTCCACCTGGTACTTGCAGCAGGGATCAAATTGCCATGAAATCCCATAAAGGGCAGAGCAGGCCACACTGAGGGCGCCAGCGGGCAACGCCACATAGCGCGAGTATTCAACAGGCAGTGAAAGTGGCGTCAGGAGGCAAGCAGCACCTGACAACACGGCCGTCTTGTGCAGGCAGTTGCCCACGGTAATCCAACGGGCCGTTTCATCTCCGATGCGGGTGGGCTCAATGACAATGTATTTATACTGGGCCTCCAGCGCCTGCTCCAGCTCGTACTCAAACTGGTCCTGCGCATTCTCCCCGTTGTAGATCTCGTGCACAATGTAGCAGTCTGTCGCCGCCATCACTCCCCTTTTCAAAAATAGAAAGAACAGCAGGGAACAGTGAGAGAAAGGATAACGAGTAGAATATCAAGACTTGACATATCTGAGGCTGGTTTGCCTACATTTTTACACCAACCTGCCCATTTGTCATGGACCCGTGAATAGTTTATGTCTAGAATGGTTTGCATTTCTGTTCCCACACATCCGCCAACATACTTCTTGTGTACCTGTTTGTTTACTCTTTATTTTAGGAGGGATGAAGTATCGAGTTAAATTTTTCCATCAAAACTCCCTCCATATTATTGAATTTGTAGTGGTGTGCATTTCGCACATGTTGAACCAGTCTTCCATCGTAATTTCGATGTTAAGTTCACTTTCCCATTTGGCCTTGATATACATAGTAGAGGGAGCTGTTCAGTCTCTTAGCTTTTTGTATAGCACTGAGAATACTTTGAATCCTGTTCCATTACGTCAAGTACTCCATTTATGATTTTTGAAGTTTGTATTTCCTTTATAAAATAATCCCTCAACTATAGATATCTAAAAAAATTTCAATTATTTCAAATGTGTACACTTGGGTTGCGTAAGTAATTTTGCTCCATATTGTTTTACATCAATTGATGAAATGTCACAATCACCAAATGGTCATCACGTTTTCGGAGTTTAGCTAAGTGCTGTCAACAAAATACTCTCTCCAACAGACAAAAATCTCCGTTTGAAATATGGACTGACATAAAACGTAGCATTTGTGGATCTGTAACCAACAACTTTTATTTTAATTTTTTTTTTTATACAAATAAATTGTTTACGTTTAGCTGATTAATCGACTACTATTTTCTGAAAACTGATTTCCGGTGGTTTGTAAAATATCTTTAAATATGACAAACGTGAGTGGATCAGTGACCCCACTCTGAGGCCTTCCAGTACATGTTGACAAGATGGCAAACAAACCCTAACGAGATAGACACCAAGCTTATTCGACTTTTTTAAAGACAGCTGAGCATTGGCTAAAGGAGTATTGAGGAGGATCACAGTGGGGCATAATGTAGCTGAGCGTCGGTTAGATAACGACAACACATTAGCTAGTTTTAGCTGACTCGCTCGCATGGTAAAAAGTTGGAGGACTGGTCAGCTAAGTTGAGGACCGTTTTACTTTTGAAACAGGTCGACAAGCAGCAGACAATACTGTTAACTCAGCCAGAATTGTGTAGCATGTGAGCTGTGGCATATCACACCAGCGTTCGCCACATCGAACGGTTAAACGCAAATTTACCCACGGTGATAGGCTGGTGTGAAATAACCAAAACATCACATGAGCTGTTAGTTTATTTCCTTGCTAACGTTAGCTAGCTAGTTGTGCACGTTAGCCTGCTAACGTTAGCTAACCCTGGGATAAAATCCCGACTTGTCGTGTTGGCATTTCACTCCAAGTCTCAAACGATATGCATGTTCGGGGTCTGGTGAATGGCGACATCGACAAAATTATGTATCGTATTAAAACATTTTCGTTTAATAACTAAGATGTTTAGTAACTGACCTCTCCCTGCTTACTGGGACACCGCGCCTCCTTCCCAGCGACGCCATGTTGGAGATACAACCGTGATTGCAGTTGACGTATGAGAGCACCAAGCCTTCTGGGTAATGTAGTGTGTCAAGGCAGTCGTCGCATCACTTCGACTTGAATGAGGACTACTATTCCCATAAAGCTATAAAGAAAGAGTACCTGCCTTTACGTATTTTATAATAGCGCATAGAAGTTTGAGAGGTCAGACCATATTCTAAATGAAGCTAACACAAATAAACGGAGGTATGTTTGTTCATCATTTATCAAGTAACTATATTAAAACTGAACAGCAAATACAAATACAGCAGCTATTTATATTTTTTTAATTGTGCAAGTGGATTGCATGCATTAGTTACAACCAAAGTATGTAGTGTCCCTCCCAACCGCAGCCGTCTCATGATAGGATTTGTGTTTGTAGATTCTTGTTACTCACCCATATTGTGCTCTGTCTCTGTGTCACCGTGCGCAAGTATGGGCTCCCTGTCCGCGTGCTGTAACCCGAAGCGCTTTTGATGTAACGACTTTAAAAGCTACGTTCAAGAATGTGAGATCAGCTGAACCTAAATGCTGCGACTGTGACTCCAATTGTAACAGCTTCAAATTCAAGCTGGCTAAATGATGCAGGTATGACGAATCAATACAAATCAAATCAAATAAAAAAATATCGGATGGTTGATGTTATGGTTACTTGACCTGCCATGTCGCCTCAGAACCCCCATTTAATACCACCAAGAGTCATTTTAACTGATGTGGGCTATTTGGAGACACATAACTATTTGTTGGTCGGTAAATGATTAATTAATTAATGCGTTCATTATTAATCTTTTATGGATATTTCGTCTTAAGCCTTTAATTAGGCTACATTCTAGAAAACTGTCAAGTATTGAAGGTTGGTACAGTATGTTCGGTTAGATTCTTAGGTTTGTTTACTTGCTCCAGGATCAGGTAGTTCCTGATTGAAATTAGAAAACGGTTAGAGTCGGATACATTTTATTCAGGCAAAGCTTTTTATTTAACACTGTTGGATATATTTTATCATATATATAAAAAAAAGGGCAAATACCAGTTTAAAGGATATTCCTCAAAGTTAGATATCAAGTTGGCACTGATATCAATGCACAGCCCTATTCCTTTATTAATTAAGTTTGTGTTGGCCCAAAACTTTTAGAACATTAACTCCCCCTGAGGTCCCTAAAACCCCCAGATTCCCAGAAATACGACAGAGTACATGACCGCAGTGTCCTCACTGGTAGCCATGGCCCTGGCTTACATGAGACGCTCTATGATGAGAGTCCCAAAGAAGCTGGGTATCTCAGCTGGGTTTGTGGGTGAACTGTTGCGCGGAAAAACAAGAGACAAGCAAGCAGATATCTTTCCAACTCACCCATTTGAGGGGCGCTCGCCCCTATATTGTCAACAATACACAATGTGACACAGAGTTCAGGTAATTCTTCATAGTGTCACTAGATGGCGCCAAAAGCAAAATTACAATTTTTTTTTTATTAAGAGCACGATATATGCTTACAGTTACCACGATATACATTACATAGTTTAAAGCAGGGGTCTTCAAAGTTTTTTTTAAGCCAAGGACCCATTAACTGAAAGAGAGATGGAGCAGGGACCCCCTACTACATATATTGTATAAAATTAAGTTGCGTATTAAACTGAGCCTACAATAACGTAAGGCGGCCTAAAGCCTTTACATATAGGCCTACCCTTTTTTGTTTTGCATAGAATACCAAGCTATTAAAATAAGTATTGTTTTATTATTTAATAAATCAGGTTTTATGTTAAACATACATGTAGCACAGTGAATCCTCAGGATGAACTGTATCTGTGGATAGTAAGCATATCATCAGTGGTTGTTTTTTCACAAATAGGTTGATTTATATTTGCTAATATGTTGGATTCATGTGAAGACATTTAAATAAAAAAAATTAAAAAAAAGAAATTCAAACAATTTACAATAATAATAAATAATTTGGAGCCCCCCCTGCCCCAGTAACTGTGAGGACCCCCTAAGGGTCCAGGACACCCTGTTGAAGATCTCTGGTTTAAAGTTTAAGTAGCTTTCTAATTTACTGTACATGTGGTACTTATGTAATGTATTCATCAGATTAAACTTAAGTAAAGGTGTTTTGGGCTGGACATTAAAATATTTTCCAAACATTGAAACAAGCAGCAGTCCTAGTCCAGTCTTTGGTCATTCAAGGTTTAAAAACTACTGTACAGCCATGAGATTTAAATCCACCCATCCTATCCATCCTGGAAAAATATAATTGCTTTTATGCCACAATACTACTAAAAACCAGTTTGGCACTGTAATAACAAACCGCTCAGTTGGCTACACCCCTAATGAAAATCTATTTTGCAGTATCTAATCTTCTCTTTAAAGTTGGCTGTATGTGCATCTTTTCCTGTTTTGTTATAAATACATACTTTGACATTAACACTGTGATGAGTATGGTTTTATTTATTTATACAACAAGAATGGGGGGAGTAAAGCACAAAACACTATAACAGGAATTAGTACATTATGGTAGAGCCCCCTGTTCAAAACGGTTACATCAGACATTTGTTTCCTTTCAAGAAAACACACACACACACACACATATATATATAAACATTAACACAAAAAATAAAATACCTTGGTCTATCAATAGGTTTGTCATCAAAAGCAAAGTTTTACAAAGGGGAAGTGGTTTAAGCAGTTGATGTGTGTCCTGCTAGAGTGTGTTGAGGAACCTGAGGTATTTTTCTCCTCAACACATGAAGATTGTCAACAGCAGAAGCTCCTGAAGAGCCTAAAAAGGGAAACCACAGTAAACCTTACAGTAAAACATTTCTTCCATGATGACCTTTATCATTTTAATATCAGCTGGTGAAAGAAGCCTTGTGAGTACGAACAAAAAGGATCAAATGACAAGAAAAAAAACAAGTGAGTAAGCCTCGGCGATCCAGTGTCATTATTGTGATGGTGGACACAATACAATGTAAATGCCCTGAATATAACTGCTGTTTTTGAAATGCCGTTTTAAGCGGAGACATTTATCCATCTCCACGTGGAGAACCTTCAGACCCAATGTATTACGAGTGCCTGTAATATTTAACACATACAATGGAGACAATTACGAGTTTTGTCCCCAGAGTTTGACTCAGTTTGTGTTCTTTGGTTTACAAATCTCTGCACCTTTGACTAATCCATTTGTGACTCCAATAATTAACGGGTACATTTATGTTACTGGGAAGAGTGGATAGAGATAACACTGGAACCAAATTGAGAGTTTGGGAAAATAATGTCTTCAAAATGCAGATTCAATTTATTTTTAAATTACCCACCAATTTATGCCTATACCTCTTTGCAATTACCAAGAAAAAATAAACTCTTGAGTATCTTAATGTTTCAAAGATGTGTTTAGCATTCACAGCATAAAAATATAATACGAGTAGAGTGGACATTTAACTGTTTGCTGTGGTAATGTTATTAGTTCAAAAGAAAATGGTGCTCAGCACTGTGCATTGACCATAGGAATAGAATGAGTTAGCTCGCTACAACGGTCAGTCCGTTTGCAATGGCACATAAAAATGGCCGCCACTCCAACCATCCTGCTATGTTGATTTGAATGGGAATGTCTGTGCTATTCTCATTCTATTTTTATGAATCAGTTTACCAAAGTAGCATTTCAGCCCTAAAAACACTTTCTAAGAGAGGAGAGGAAAGCAAATACAAAGAAATAACAAAAAAGCCAAAGAATATTAAAAGGGGTTTGAAATATAAAAGTCATCAATGTTTGAGCATCAGTGAAGCCATTATGGCTTCTGCTCACAACCAGTGAGTCCAAAGGACAGGGAATTTGCAACATATAAGATTTGACTCGCATCTGTTCTCATTACAGGCCTAAGGCTGCATTCCCACCAAATCAGGCGTTGTGGTGATCAGCGCAGCGTTGTGCGACGGTATGGGAGTGTCACCTAAATGACCTATTTGTGTCTCCATTGTGTTCCCCACTCCATTGTGTTTAGTTTGTTTGCCAGTACGACACACTTGCCGTGATTGGCAGTGTGTCGTCGGGTTGCGTTTCTCCAAAAGTTTATTCTGTTTCAACTTTTCGCTGTAAGCTGCTGCGTTTTTTCCTGGCATCCTCTGCAGCCTAATCGCACTAGCCACATTCACATGAATGGGAGGACTGGCGTTTTCGCCCAAACGCCCGATTTGATGTGAATGCAGCCTAACCCTTGTTTCCAGTCCATAATGGGTGGATCCTGAAGGTTTCTGTATGAGGTAACAGGCTTCAGCTTTGGTTAGTTTATTTGCTCATGTTTTTACAGGTAGTGACCAGCAGATGCAGTTCCTGTTTCTGGCGAGTGTGTATCCCCACGTTACGGACCCGTAGACCCAACGTTCAGCTCATTGACGTCTTTGCCGTGAGATCAGTTGTCTCTGGAGGGACATGCCTGGAAGGTCATTTGTCGTATGTCAGCCTGTAACTCCAAAGCATGATGCCACACAGCATTTATCCCCTGGGAGTCTCTTTCTCCTCCTCTTCTCTGTCAGAGTCATGTAGGGTCATTGATAAATATGTTCAAAGTATTGAGGCTGAGGATTCTCTTTGACATATTTCTGAATGTACCAGCAGGTCAAGTGGGCTTTCAGATCCTCTTCCACCACAAAATCCATGGCTGCCTGCCATCACAGAAGCATAAAACCACATCACAACGGTTCTGACAGGCATTTTATATTTTTAATGTTATTATTATAATATTACAACATATTGGGCCTTTAAGAAATGAACAGAAAGATAAACTCTCTCTTCTCTTAAGATATTTTTGTTACTAAACATAATATACTGTGTGATCAGCAATATGGTTTCAGGGCTAGTAGGACAACTTCACATTCACTTATTCAATTTGTAGAAGAAATAACAGCAATAGAACAAAAAACAATATGCAATGGGGATATTCTTGGATCTTAAGAAGGCATTTGATACAGTAGACCACAATTTATTGATCATGAAATTATACAAATATGGAATTAGGGGGACTGCACTTTCTTGGTTAAATAGCTACTTATATAAATCGACAATATGTTGAACTGCAAAACCATAAATCAAAGTTAAAGAAAATCACCTGTGGGGTCCCCCAGGGGTCAGTGTTGGGACCATTGTTGTATGGGAGGGGTCAAAAAAATTGAAAACCATTTTATTTGCTGATGACACTAATTTAATCTGTTCTGGGGAAAATTTGGAACAACTCTTGGATACAGTGGAAAATGCATGTTTGATGCAAATAAACACTGAACTTAAATAAAACAAAATTTATAATTTTTGGTAATCGTGCAATAACTTTACACAAAAAAACGTATGATAAATGACATTGAAATAGAAAAAGAACTTAAATTTCTGAGAGTAATAATCAATGAAAAATTACGTTGGAAGCCACATATACACTATAATAAGGCTCAAATATCCAAATCAATTGCTATACTGTATAAAACCAATTACCTATTAAATCAATGCCCATTGTATACATTGTATTGTTCCTTCATACTGCCATATATTACTTACTGTTTGGAAGTGTGGGGAAACACTTACAAAATGAACATTGAACCTATTTTTATTCATCAAAAGAGAGCCTTAAGAATTGTAAATAAAACCACTTATAGAGCACCAACTAATCCACTTTGTTATCAAATTAAAAGCACTAAAATTCAGAGATATTGTTGACTTTAAAACTGCACAAATTATGTACAAAGTAAATAATCAACAGCTATCGAACACTATCCAAGGGTTGTTTCAAATGAGAGAGAGCAAGCATAACTAAGAGGAACGTTTGTATTTCAAAAGAAACTTATAAGAACAAATGCTAAATATCACTGCATCACAACAATGAGTTAATGTATGGAACAGCTGCAGTGAAGAGATGAAATCATGTACAACAATGAGCAATTTTAAGAGACTATTTAAAATGAATATATTGAATGGATAAGAAAAGGTCTCGAGGTGATAGTATTGTGATAGTATTGTATACTGACTGTATGGTTCCTGGACCTATATGCTAAGTCTAGTATGGATGTGTTGTTATTTTATTTACTATAGATAAACGGAAAGGAAGAAGATAGATGGAAAAGAAAGAAGAAAAAAAATGTAAATGTGTGTGTATGCATGCATGTATGTATGCATCTGTGTATGCATGGGTATATGTGAGCTGTAGGTAGGTAGTTATACGGTCTATGTGTATGTAAAGAAGAATTGTGTTGAATTGTTTTGTATTTAACTAAAAGATAAAAATAGAGAAAGGGGGTAGGACTAGAAAAGTTAGCTTATGAACTTCTTCCTTCTCCTTTTTGAACATGGGAATTTCTTATTTGAATTACTTATAATAACTTTGGTAGATTGTGCTGAGAAGTACATGTCCTTATTTATCTGTCATTTTAATTTTATATATATAGTTTTTTTTTTTTGTTTTTTTTTACATGTTTAAAATGAACTACTACTACAATGATGATAGATGAAAATAATGAGTTTCTTTATGAGTTTTACCTTGGCCAGGTGCTTGGCTATTCCTCTACCTCTGTAAGCATCTGGAACTTCAGTGTGTTGCAAGTCAACTGTCTTCTTCCCGACATATTCATACAGCAGAACTGCACGATCATGAGAGCCTGAGGGCAGACAGAGGTCATAGTTCTTGATTGTGTTAATAAGTTGGTCTCAACCCAACCCAGTTTCATACAGCTTGCAAAAGGCAACAGCAACGCCACCTTGCTGGGGTATACTGATAATACTTAAAATGCAATTGTCAATCTTTAGGGGCAAAGCCGATTCACAAAAATTGAGCGTAAGCCCACAGGCTAAGTTATTGATCAAGTTGCAGGAGCAGCTTGAAATCTATACATAATACTGCAACTTGGCTGCACAATAAGACAAGGCATGAGTAATTTCCTTTAGTAAGCTTTCAATAAACTCTAAACAAGAGGGTATGATAACATGTGGTGCCAAAGTTAATAGACTATAACTTTAATAGAAAAGAACACATCGCCTAGCAGGTTCAGACAATGCTTGTGGAAAAGGATAATGTAGCTGGTAGGAGAGAGACAGAAATGTGATAAAGATCTTCACCTATTTGCTGTGAATACATATCAGTATCATATTTCCATGAAAACATTCAATGAAACTAACCTGGACATATACACACACTTCAAAACACCCGTTTAGTTTGTCATAAACTAAAGAAAACAGCTTCAAACTTAACAAACATATATAAATCACTGTGTAAATAAAATTGGTTTGAAATAAAAGTTATAAAAAGAAGTGCCACAACCCATATATGGGTCTGATTAAAAAAATTTAGTGTGTCTATCCAGGGAATTTCATTTGTGTTGGTGTTTTAAGCATACAGGTTGGATAACTAAGTTGTTATACGGTAAGGTCACTAAAAATAATGATTGATAGTTAGGAATGTCTATTAAATTGTCTTTTGTAAGTGGATGACATTGAAAGTTGCATATTTGCTTTCAGGAATGAAACCATGGGTGTATTAGAATGGAACGAAGAAAATGTTTCCGAAAAACAAGCTGGTAAAGTTAAAAGTCAAGGAAATCAGCAGCTTTGACCAAGAAGCACAGTCGTCTGTTTAGTTCTTGACACGGAGTAATAATGGAATAAAGACGTGACATTCCGACTATGTGAATTAAATAAAGCCTCCGTGTCTGAAATGGCAGCTGGAGTTATCCATAAGGACACGGCGACGACGTTGCCAGCAAGAAAACCTAGCTACACCAACCTCTGAGCTAACATTAGCCAGCTAGCATGCTAATGTTTACATGTTGAACTTACCATTTAGTCTTATAACAAACTGCCGACGCTTTTTATCGTGTTCCACCTGGATCTGAGAGTTGTTTGCGTCGAAGACATTCGCCGGTGCTGCCTGTGCCATAGTAGCTTGCTACAGTTGACGATGCTGCTATGTTACTCTTCAGCGTTGCTAACCAGAAATGGCTACATGAAAATAAATGATGAACGGTCAAAGCAGCACACAACACCTCATCCAACGAAATCAGCTGTGAGGTAATGTGACAGCCAGCCAATCAACGCCGGTTTTGTCAGGGAGGAGAGAACAGTGCAGATAGATGTAAAAATTAAGATAATTGCAATATTAGTAACCGTTACACATAGTTATAATAACACGTTATTCTGTATTTTGTTACAGAGAATTGTTGGAGTTGAGACCCCCCTAACTTTGAGACCGACCGCAAATGTTTCAAATGCAGCATTCAAGTCACCTGGGAAAATAGAAGGTGCGTGTAAAAGTGCAGTTTAATCATTGCAATTTTCCGAGTTAAAGCTAGTTTAATACCATACTTAACGTTGTCTCTTTTTAGTTAATTCGTCCAAAGGCGAGTTTTATGGGTTCAGATTTGGCAAAAGAAACATTTGGAGTGAACAATAATTACTAAATGTTCAGAGCACTTGAAGTACACCCAATGTTGATTTTAGTGTGCAGTTGAGGTTAATTTACTCCACAGCGCCGTGGAGGTAAGGTTATCTAGAACTGGAAGCTACAATGGGCCAACCTTACCTATGGTACTAAAAATAACATGCCATATTAACACTTTCTACATTTCTCTTTCATGATTTGAAAAATGAAAACAAAAGATATAGTGTGTGTAAAAGTGTGTATCAGATTTACGTGTTTAGTAACACTAGTTAACACTATAATCAGTTACAGCTACTTAGAATTGCCTCATGGCATAAGATTAAGCTATTTGATATAGTGTTTAACCTTTAGAAAAAAAGGTTAAACAATTTCTTACTCTCTCAAAATCATAAAATTGGCTGTAAAGTTGTCATTTTTTCTTTAGAGCCAGTTTTGTTCCCATGTGTGTCTGTAAATCTGATCAACTCATTTCTACCTTTCTCCAGATTGGAGGAATTTACTTCAAACCTTTTATATATATATATAGCCTACTGTATTTTCATTTTCCATCTCAGTGTACTGCTTTACACTTTTTTGCCTTGACCACACAACTGATTTACTAATGAGTTTAGGCACATTTGCTATAATCACATGGTAACTGATTTCTTGGTGTATAAAAAGTGCTTTTATTCAGACTAGTGATGTACAGTAGTTTTTGATAATTCAGGTCAGGCCAGAGCTCACAGATCCACAGTGACAGCTGTGTGTGTGTTCTCAGCAGAGGAAATGTAAAGTCAGCAGACAAATCCTTCTCTGTTGGACTTGGTTCATGTGTTTCTCTCCACTACTGTTGTGGATTGTACTCATATAAATTAAATACTGTGTTGTGATATAAACTTTGAGAGCCTTTGCAGTATTTCTAGACATTGTAGGCAGGTATGTCCACATCACTAAAATACAGTGAAGTAATCCTGTTAAGCTGTTGGCTTAATCCTGTAAAACTCTAATGGAGTTTGTCAACTCTGTATGGGATTGTGTGTGTGTGTGTGTGTGTGTGTGTGTGTGTGTGTGTGTGTGTGTGTGTGTGTGTGTGTGTGTGTGTGTGTGTGTGTGTGTGTGTGTGTGTGTGTGTGTGTGTTTCTTTGGGACACTATTGTAAAGACCTGTTTGTGATTTGTTCTCTCTGGTTTTTGCCAGATTGAGTGAGAGGGAGTGCACCTCTTTTGCAGATGGATAACAATATCAGCCAGAAGTTCTCACGTTTATCTTAATATTCTCATTCAGTGTTTTTTCATTATACTGCCGAAAATGATGTCTAAGGCACCAAGGTAAGTCAGAATTATCCAGTTTTCCTATATTTATCAGTGTATCATTGCTTTTAAGCTATTTTTGGATTGCGATGCTCATAACTTCTCTATAATAATAATAAACATGCATGCAGTATTCTCACCTGGCAGCTGAAATACTAAATACACAAGTAAGGAACATGGAGCATGTTCAATTCTTTATAGACAAAAGTTTGTAATATTTACCTGTTCTGTTTCTAAATGTGATCAGTTTATTGGCAGTGAATTCTCTCTTTCTTGATGTGAGAGAGATGGATGTGGTATAGATTAAAATGTTAACACTTAGCATTGTAGACTCTGGCTGACAAATTATGTAAATGTTTCCTGGCACCATCCTGCCAACTCTGGGCTCTAATTTATGACGTAAAAAGCCCCTCCATGTCCTCTGAAGTAATCACAGCTTTTCCATGTGTCATTTTGGCAAAATTAGAGAAAAAGACAACATGTTGACCTTCAGTAATGATTTTGCATTGCATTTTCTAAACAGTGCAGTAGGCTGATTCGGGAAAGAGCTTGTTGACTTGTCAGGTAGGCATAAGGAGCACAGAAATTATCAATAACTTTAATTATTTTATCTGAATCTTGAACTCCACTTGAAATAATTGTGTTGGATTATCCCTTTGAAACAACAACAATGATCACTGGCACAGATGCTTGTCAACTACATACTATTTCCAATAACTTGGGCCACATCCACAAGCTGTTAATTAGCTTACAAGTACACATAATACATACAGTAAAATGATCAGCACAGGAATGCTTTCTATAAATGTATACATTATTAAATATTGCCAAATAAAATGTAATGATAACACTGTGACCCCCCCACTAAAAGTTTCTGAAAGTGCAGGATGACAGGATGGTTTATGCTTAACTGTCTTAATCTCATCTATAACAGGTGGCCTGATACCATGGTCAACTCTAAGACCAACAAACCTGCACAGAAGACAGGGGGGAAGGTAAGTGCCAAACTCACTTCATAAATGCTGGTTTGCTAAGTGATGACCTTAAGTGTGTTCATCCTTTATTAGAAATGTCATGGGGATTAAAATGGGCCCTTTAAATTACGACTTACTTTACATTTTCATTTTTCATTAAATCTTCTAGAAAATGTATTTTCCCGCTGCAGACTGTTGCTCAGCTGCATTGGAAACATATTGATTTAGAGCACATTTGATCACAATAAACAAGATTTGAGATAGTTTATGATGTTTATAAAATGCAACAGCAGTATTGTTAAGATTGTTTTGAGTTATGAAATTGACACATCATTTACGGAATCATGTGGGGGTCCTTTAAATAAGATCCCCCAAATACCTTTGAGCGTCCAAACCCTGTAGCATACTCACTAACTTAACATAGACACAATTTTCTCAGACTGGGTGCATGTTTTTGCTAGACGTGCCTGCATTTGGTTTTATTTATGTAACCATTAATGGCCGAAGATGAAGTTAGTGCATTTACCACCTTCACAAGCTGCTAAGTCAGGACTCTTCAAGCCTCCTCTAATTGATTTTTCTGTCTTGTGGTCCGACCACAGATTGATTGCCCCTGCAGTTGGTGAGGCTGCATCTCTAGAGACTGGAATAAACTGCCTATGTCTGATGGCCTTCCATTGCTCAAGAGTGATTAAGTTCAAGTGTGTTTGTGTCCATGATCACAGTGTCGGTCAGATGGTACTTAAGCAAATTAAGAGCTCTTTTGAGGATTAAAAGGTTCTCTCCAGTGGTGATTGGATTGTATGTGTCAAAGAGTCCAGGTTGGGATGGTGTTGAGCAAAAGGTGCGATGTTTGATATATTTAATATTATCATCCTCAAAACTGAAAACCATACAAAACTTTATTCTTACAAATATGTATTTTTGTGACTTATTTTCTCAGACAATCTTTAGTCTCTACTCTTGCTCTTTTCTTTCTCCCAAAGGAACCAGCAGCATTAACTGTACCTGCATCTAGTAGAGGTAAACAGACTGGCAGCAGTACGTCTAAAACCAGCATTAGTGTTGGAAGGAGCAAAAGCCTCAGCAGCAGAGGTAGTGACTCAACTGCTAGCGGCAGTAAGGCTGGTGGCAGTTTAAAAAAAGGCAGCCTCAGCCACCAAGGCCACCAGGGTACCAGACAAGCATCTCGCCCGGCCAGACCAGCTTTCCGCCTCTGCAGCAGCCGCAGCTTCTCGTCCCTCCACACCTCCTCTCTCACTGCTGCTCCGTTCATGAGAAGCAGCCACTCTCTCAGCAGACTTGACCAAAGATCCACCGGAGGCGGTAATTGCATTCATGTTTTATTTATGTATGTCTATTTGTAAAGTATTATACAGAATAATTATCCAAATTAAGTTATATTACAGTTAAAAATCCTAGATATGGTTAAAAATCTAAATGTGGTGGCTCATTTGTATTATTTTATTTATTATATAAATAATATATTATTATTTAGGTTTTTTGTTGTTGTTCTTTGTTAATCACAATGTCACTAAAGAAGCTTCTGAAATTGCTTTATATACAGCTGTTGTTTCTTTACTTCTGTCTCTGAAATAGATTCAGACCGTGCAGTATCAAGTTCACAAGTAAAAAAAGGACAAACTGCAGAAAAGAAAGCCCTGAATTCTGGCCAGTTGTTCTCTGATGAGCAAATCAGGTTTGTTGTTATTTTTGAATAACTTTAGAGGATTTTAGTTGTTGCTGTTATTGTGCTATATTTCAAATGAAATATGATAATCAGTTTTGTTAATCTGTTGCATTAATGTTTCCATTATTAAAGGGATAACAAAGACCAGTGTCATGGCGATAAAGCTGAGAAAATGAAAACAAGCAGCTCCTCTGAGCCACTGGAGTCTTCCTCCTCTTTGGTTTCCACCACTTCATTTCGTCATCACTGCAACAAAGTAAAGAAACAGGTACTTTTACTTTTAATGTGTATTTATGATTACAAATGACTAAAGTAGGCTAACTGTTAACTGCTGCTGTCTATACCAATCAGCAAATTACTTACATATATTAATTGTTCTATATCTTCTTGCATATAGTCAATTGGAACTGACTCATGTAGCCCCTACATTTAAAGGTGGACACTGCAGTGATCTTAATAATCCCAAATCTTTGTTTTCCTGCTTATCAAAAATATTGCTGAGTTAAAAGCCAAATGAAGTCATAGCCAATAATGGCACTGCCTCGGCTGTTACCATAGTTTCAATAATAATCGTGATGTGAGTGTGACAGGCAGGAGTATATGATTGAAGGATATGTCCAGTCTGGTTTCTTGCTGGTTACTGAAGGCATGCCACATTTTGGGGCCTGTGCTGTTGACCATTTATTTAAATGATAGTGTCTATAGCACTTGATAATGAGGCTTTGTTGGTTTTTGTGTTTGCAATGTTTCTTACCATTTCATACGTTGGCAATTTGTGTATTTTGTCATGCCTCATTTACAAATTCATGAAATGATCAGGATTTTCAAAGAGTGAAATGAAGTCGAGGTCATTGGGGTATTGAAAGACAGGAACTGCACAATATCTGAACTCTAAAGAATCACACAATAAAATATCATAAACAAAGAATCGTGTTTAAAACATTAGCTAACCTTTAGTGAAACTCAGATGTTTAAGCTTTCTGTGTTTATCTTGTGTCACAGCTGGCTCATAGGCTGCAACGGACATGGGAAAGCAGAAGAGGTATAAGTGTAAAATAGGCATATATTTATAGAAACCATACTGAAAAAACAGAAACGTTGAAATCCGTAATCAGTCATCTATGTGTGTATGGGTGTGTGGAAATGTCTGTAACAAGCAAAACCAAAATGACAGCTGCGGTTAGGGAAGAGCTGGGCTCCGTAGGAAGGTGGTGATCTTTATAATGAGAACCACCCCAGGCCCAGGTGTGGCTCGTGACAGAGACCCAGAATAATTAATGATGTTCATCAATAAATTAATGGATCAAATTTGTTGATTATTCCTAGCCATTATTATGATACACAATATTTCTTTGGTATTGCAAATAAGATGCTTTGCTTCTTCTTCAGCCTGCCCTGCTCAACTTTAAGAAAGGATGGATGATGCGGAAGGATGCATCTGGTCAGGTGAACTGGTCAATTCACTTCTACTTAAAATTTGAGGAACAGTGGCATGATTACAGGTCTGACAAGCTAATAATCATGTGCACTGTCTGTCTTGTTCTGCTTAGTGGCAGAAACACTGGTTTGTCCTGACTGACCAAATCCTGAAGTTCTACAAAGATTCAATAGCTGAGGAGGTGCGCTGGTATTCTGCTATATTCTGCTCTGTTAAAAAGAAAAAAAGATAAATGTAACTTTACAGTTGAATAAGAAGCTCATATGTCTGTCAGTATGGAGATTGATCCTAACAAAATAATTAAATACTGTAGGTAAAAAACAAATCCTGACCCAGAGATATGACACGCTACTCAACATTAACTGTGAGTGAATGCTTCAATGGAGTTTCATGTCACAGATATTTGCCCTAAGCTGTCTTTGTTCCCTGATTTCAGGCAGCTGATGTGGACGGTGAGATAAACTTGTCCACATGTTTTGACATCAAAGACTACCCAGCTCAGAAGAACTGTGGTTTTCAAATTCATGTGAGTTCAATAACTTCTCAAAATGTACAGTCAAACAAATGAGTAATGCAAATAGTAGGATGAGTCTGATAACACACACACATATATATATATATATATATATATATATATATATAGATATAGATATATATACATATCAATTCAGTACAGTAAAGGCAGACATTTTTGTATTTTAAAAACAGTTCTGTAGATTTATTTCTCATTTTACCCACATATTCATGGATCAATAAATATTTAGAGCAATAAAATAAAAGAATCCAGCTGCTACACAGGCAGGTAGGCCAAATAGTATGTGCCAGAGGCTAACCAATCAGAATCAAGGATCTTTAAGCATCACTTTTGGTTGAAGCTGTCTGTTGGAGCTAGAAATGAAAAATGGACCAGCAGCCTGTTTGTGACTTTGGTGTGGCAGTAGCTCCGTCCGTAGGGAGTTGGGTTGGGAAACACAAGGTTGCTGGTTCAAGTCAATGTATTGACCAAAGTACGGAGTGTGGATTGCAGACTGTAGCTGGAGAGATGCCAGTTCAGATGCCAGTTGCCTGGATGCTCCTGGGCACTGCCAAGGTGCTCTTGAGCAAGGCAACGAATCCCCTCAATTGTCACAGCCCCTCACTCTGACATTTTTCCATTTGTGCATGTATAGGACCTGAGCATGTGTGTATTTCAGGCCTGTGTGTAATGTGTTCTGGGGTAATTACCCCACTGGGGATCAATAAAAAGTATGAATTATTATTAAAATTAATTATTTTGGCTTTTCTACTAGGAATTTCTCAGTCTGCAGACGCTGTTTAAGCAAGTGTGGACCTAGTATGGAGGAACTCTGTGGGCGTAAATTTTACAGGCTCTGTTGCTTTGCACTGGTACCAAGGTTGATTTTAGTTTGTTGTGTTATTTATGCTGTCAAACTTATTATGGTCTTAAATATCTAGAGTAGGAATCCACATAAACAAATCTCTCTGCCACTCTGGAATCATGTGGCTTTTTGGCTCCTCTGTGTTTGAGGTTTGATGCCCTCTTTTATGTACTCCCGGTTTATTTTTGATGAAACCCTGAGTATTCTCTGCAAACTCCACTTCTTCCCCCTTTATTTTGTGAGTTATTTATTTCTCTGCATCTGTGCAATCAAACTGGATTACACTTGATCTGAAGGCAAATATGCTCACTTACTATAAGGCTTGTGTCTTTTGTTCTGTTCTGGTGTTATTAGAGATGTAATATGCTTATCTGCAATTCTCCACATGTGAATTACTTCATTGAGTTCACAAAGTACACTGTTAGAAAAGTCTGTAGAAATACGGACTAATATACTGTGTTAATATGAAGACATTTTCAGTAATGATATTTCACAGGTGTTTTTCCGTGTTTGGATTTTTGACAGAAATGTCCGTTAAAGGTACAGAGGGTATACTGTAAATCTACAGAATGTTCTGTCCGTAAACTTAACGGAAAAGGTACTGGTAATTTTCTGCCAGGACATTATCTATTTTTCAATGGATTGTTTTCTTACAGTGTGGTGATTTTATCTGTCTGGTTCTGGATGCCATTGCAAACCGCCAATATTCCTGCTTTCTTACTGTACTGTGTTGTATTGTGCTGTTTTCTTATTGTATACCAGGAACAATCCATCTACACATCTACTACAGTCTATGCACATTCTTCTTTGCAACATATTGTAGTACATTTGAAAAACGGTTTCACTAACCATAAAACATATTAAATTGAAATTGGATTGGATGCCTGAGTAAAGAGGAGGCAAGCTTCTTTGATGTTACCAAATATCGAGGGTAAATCAAAGTATTCACACATTTTAGATAAACTGTGACAAGATGGAAAGCCAACACATCCACTACCTTTCACTTTAAGGTGTGTAATGAATAATATTTCTTTTCTTACCACAGACCAGAGATGGAGTGTACACACTCGGTGCTATGACCTCTGAGATGAGACACAACTGGGTCCAAGCAGTGTTGAAGAATGTGAGGCCCAGTCTTACCCTTGACGCCATAAGGTAAATAAACTTGTTAAAAATGCTGCATAATTAGTGCCAATTAGCAGTACATAGTCTACATAAGTTCCCTTTTCATTTCTCACAGCTCCCTTTCAGAGCAAGAGACTCATCAGAAATCACAGCATGCAGACTCACAGTCAGCTGAGGGTCTGGAGAAAGCTGAATACCCAGACAGCTTTTTGCAAGAGCACAAAACCAGTGACAGTGCAGAGGAAACACATCAACAGCAGAAAAAACAGGAAGTCAAACTGCAGCCAGAGACAGAGGAGAGTTCTGCTGATGCATCATCAATGATCACCTCCTCCTCTGCTCCTCCACAGCAGGTGGACGAGGGTAAGGGTGCTTTCTGTCTTCAGTGTACGCTTCATGTTGCAACCACGTGGTGCTTCTATATTAGTGGTTTGCAATCATGTTCTACATATTTCCTTCATAGGAGAACAGACGCAATGATGATCACATGGCTACATATCATTACATATCACATTGTACTAAATTTATTTCTGTGTATAACCTTCTGTGCACCAGGTGTGACAGATGTATCACCGTGTGTAGAAGGAGCTAGAAGTGACAGCTCTACCTCCACAACAACGCTTTCAAATCTTGAGTGTTTGGAGCAACAAGTATCAATAAACGCCACCTGTGAGCGCACAAAAGAGAAGGATAAATTGTCCTGTGAGCAGCAACCTGGGCAACTTGTCAAAGAGGTGGGATTATGTTTGAGTGTGTGTGTGTGTATGTTTGTAATTGACACAATTGACACAACAATTGACTAAAGCATGTTCACCTAAATACGTAAACACAGGAATACCTGATTCATGTGACAGTTTTGTTACTATTTCTCTACAGCTGGAACAAACACAGAAGGAACTCTCTCGACTGCAGCAGTTAAACAGGGATCTGCAGGAAGAGCTAAAGCAAGCGAGAGAGAAGCAATTCAAGAAAAGGGTGCATCCACAGGTATAACACAGAAGACACTCAAACATATACCATATCAGCATGCAAAGCACAGTTTGCCCTAAAAGCTCCCTGTTGTCCCATAGAATGATCCTTTCTCCAACTCGTCTTTGGAACAAGCATTGGCTTTACAGCGGCTGCAGAAGATAAACCATGACCTCCGCTTTGAGCTAGAGGCTCAAAAGAGTAGCCAGGAGGAAGCCAGGGAAGATGAACTACGACGAAGGGTAGATCTCTTAGCTCAACAGGCACAGCTACTGGTCACGGGTGACGCCACAGCATTTGCACAAGCCCATCTGGAGCAAGATCGTCGGCAGTTTCATGAGCAGCAGATGGAGTGGGAGCATTGCGTGGCGACCCTGAAGGCCCAGCTGAGTGCCAGTGAGGAGCAGAGGAGGGAGGCCGGGTTGCGCTTCACACAGCTGCAGCAGGAGTTGCAGAGTTTCCACAGTATCCAGCAGGAGGCTGATCGCTTGCACAAACATCTCCAAGAGGTGACAACTCAACTTCATGCTAATGAGGAAGCGCAGGCTCAAAAGGAGGCTCGCCTGCAGAAGCACCTCACACTCCTTCAAGCAAGTCAGGACAGAGAACGGAAGAGCTTGGCCGCTAGCCTGGCACAGGCAGAGCAACACTCACACGACCTTCAGAAGAGACTGGACAGGGCTGAACAGCAGGTTGAGAGCCTGAATAAGACTCACACCTGGACCAGGGACATTGAGGAGGCTCAACAACAGCTTCAAGAGGAGCTAGCGTGTACAGTATCTGCTCTGCAGAAACTTCAAGAGGAAAGAGAGCAGCTCGACCATCGCTGTCAAGAGCTGCAGAACCAGTTATGTGAGGCAGATGAGGAGGTGAGCAGGCTGCAAAGCCGCTTGAAAACAGATGAGACGCACTACTACAATCTTGAGCACTCATACGAGAGAGTTAGTGAGGAGCTGCAGCTGGCCTTAGGGAAGGTGCAGCAAAAGGAGTCTGAAACACAGGATATACGAGAAGGCTACGAGAGACTCCTGGACAGGAAGGAGCAAGAGCTGAGTGAAGTTTTGCTGAAGATGGAAGTCCTAGGTAATAGCCTGGAGGACACGGAAGTGAAGCTGAATGACGTATTGAAAGGTTGCACCTGTGCCTTTTCTCAGCTGAAGGATGAGAAAAATGAGAGACAGACAACTGATCTTCTCACTGTAAATGACAGCAGGCCGAATGCAAGAGACTCAAATGCAGTTGAACATGCAGGAGATTACCCAGAAAGATTTATGTCTGTGATCCAGATGCTTGAAACCAAGCTTTATTTAACAGAGGAGAAACTAAGGGACATCATGCAAAGACTGGAAGAACACCAGAGTCACATCAGCTGCCGGGACCCCCACCTTTGCTCCCAGCTAACTCAAAGCCGAGCCACCGCTCAGCACCTCAGTCTGCTGCTACACAGTCAGGCCAAGCAGAGCCAGCGCTTCGCCCAGGAGACAGAAAACCGCTGTAGGATGTTGGTCGGTAGGTTTCAGGTCGCACTGAACATCATACAAGACTGCAGAGAGAGGCTCCAAGCCACTCCGATTAATATTACGGACTTTGAGAAGCAACTAGCAACCGTTGCTGCCTGCCTTCAGCAGGGAAGGAAAGATGCAGAGAAACAGCAGCATGAATCACACAATGAAAGCAAAGGAGAGGACAGGATCCTCAATGATGAGACATTAGCTGTAGCTGAGAGCAACATTAGTGCTCAAAGTAAGCCCCCAAAGGATGACATGGAAAGTGTTGGGAAGTGTTTAATGAGGGAAGTATTTGTAGTAGAAAGAATTCTGTCTGTCCTTCAGAGTCAACATGGCATTGGGCAACTATCCTTAGCATCAAGAGAGAATGTGGGGGATTTGGCACAAAAGTACAAAAACATAATCTCCCAAAGAATAGCCTTAAAAACCAAAAAAAGTACTGGGAGAGCAGAATGTGACAACAATGGACCTTTAGAGCGGGCCATTGTTGGAGTCTGTGCTGAAGCGGAGCTCATTTATGCTGCCTTAAAAGTTCAGCATCAATATGAGAGCATGACTCAAGTAAATAATCAAGAATTGGAGCCTCAAAGGAAGGGTCTGGCAGATATCAACCCACCAGAGTTTGCTTCCTACGAGGAGCAAGTGCAGGGAGAGGGCAGAGGTTCAGAAGGAGCTGAAAAACCAGTTGAAAGGAATGAATCTGATGTCCAAAAGGTAGAGGCAGAGAAAGAACCAGACTGGTTAGAGACACTAATATCAAGGCTGCAGAGAAGGGCTAAATCCTTATACCAACTCTGCCAGGAGATTTCTGATGGCAATGCAGTAGAGTGTAGATTGGATGATAATTGGGAAAATACTTCTGCGGCTGACTTAAATTGGATGCAGGAGCAGGCAAAGTTAATTTATTTGTTAGACAGGCTGCACTCAGATTTAGAGCAGCAGCAAAGTGAGGAGTTACAGGACAAACTGCAAGCTTTGTGCGAAGAGCAGGATATCACATTAAAGGATGAGCAGGAGGCTTTTAATCACACCTTATGTCAGCTTCAGGAGGACAACACCGTATTAAGAGAAGAACTGGAGCGCGCTGAGCAAAAGATAGTATCTGTAGAGACTGGGAAGCAGAGACTCCTGGAAGAGTTACGGAAAATCGAGGATTATCATGAGGAACGGATGAAAAAACTGGAAATGGGGTTTCAAGAGAAGATTAGGGAACTGCAACAGATCCACGAAAAAGAGATGAAGCACTTGCATGGTTACTACACCAAGTCTTCCAAAGAGAAACAGACCAAAACCTGCACAGAGACACCTGCTTTCACACTAGACCAGACTGCGGCGGAGAGAAAAACAATATTGGCAGGTGGTACAGCAGCCATGAGAGAGGCTTACCAGAAAGATCTTGAAAAACTTGAGGTAACAAAGACCTTATTTCTTTATCAGCTACTCTGTCTCTTAAAGAAAGCAATTATTGATTTTGAATAGAGAACCTTTTCTAAATTTCAATACAGGCATCCTGTCATCAAGGTGTCACTGCTATGGAGGAAATGCACAGGCAGCTGATAGGTGAACTACAGCAGCAGCATCAGACAGAGGTGACAGCACTTCTGAAGGAGAAAGACAAGCTGCTGCAGGAAGAGACATCTGCCACAATGGCAGGTAAACTTTCAGCAAGAAGTCATACAAAAATAAAAGCACTTTAGGCTGTTATGTCAATACAAACTGAATTTCACTTCTTTTTTTGTGACAGGGAATTTTGGCAGTTGTAACAGTGTTTAAATTGATTCACAAACAATATATAACAATGAAGGACATTCTTATAATGCATTAGTTAAATAAATGTTACGAATATACACTACCGGTCAAAAGTTTGGGGTCACTTAGAAATTTCCATTCCACTCCATTACAGACAGAATACCAGCTGAGATGAGCTGCATTGTTTTTTTAACCAGGGCAGCAGTTTTCAGATTACATTATGTGTTTACATAACGGCAAAAGGGTTCTCGACTGTTGTAGAAAGAAGTGGCTGATCTTTAATGCAATATCTACATTGCCCATTATCAGCAACCATTCATCCAATGTTCCAAAGGCACATTCTGTTTACTAATCTGATATCATTTTAAAAGGCTAACTGATAAAACATTGGAGAACCCTTTTGCAATTATGTAAGCACATAATGTCATCTGAAAACTGCTGCCCTGGTTAAAAAAACAATGCAACTGATCTCAGCTGGTGTTCTGTCTATAATGGAGTGGAGTGGAAATTTCTAAGTGACCCCAAGCTTTTGACTGGTAGTATACAATATACATATATATATATATATATATATATATATATATATATATATATATATATGTATATGTTTAGATGAGCAATTTATAAGATCAGCAAAAAGAAGACTTACTATACAAGAAGCTTTTGTCCATCGTGAAAAGTTAGTTGAAGATTATCATAAATTAAGTTACTCTAAGGTAACAATGGTAAACAATTACGCAAGTTTTCATATCTTTCTGCAGCCATTGTAGCAATGAGGAGAGCCCATAAACAGGAGCTGGAGAAAAGCCGATCAGCACAGCACATCAAGGAGAGCGATGACATCGCACAACTGCGCATTGAATATGAGTGAGTGACTACTGGTCCTTTCACTGCATTTGTTTTTTCTCTTACGTTGAAGCTCCGAAAGACACCTGCATACATCTAGCTACTGTATACACTACTGCAGCATATATTGCAGGACTCTTGGATTGGATTGCATTTTATTGTGATGTGTGTATTTTTCAGTACTGCATAAGGTAGGCTATACATCACAAGGTAACAGTGTTTGGCGGTGTGAAGCAGTTTTAGAATTACTGCAGGGGTTACAGTTCTGGGTTTTCCTTTTTTGAACGTATTTATATATTTTTTATTTCTTTCTGCAAAATCATCATTTTTCATTTAAAAATGAAATCATCACAAACGGAAACATATACAAAAACATCACCTACGGCAGGTTGACTTCCTGTCTTAGATTGAGAATATAATCAATCAATTCATTAACTCAGAATTAGTGTAGTTTCCTTTCTAAAGTTAAAAGAAAATTAATATTGTCGAATAAAAGAATAATTAAGCAATCAATAAAAGGCCCAGAAACCACCCTGACTCTCTCCACACTCCACCCCTGGCTCTTCATGCCTCTGTACTCTCTCTGATGTAATGCTCTTTTTATTTCTATCTTTATTTTTAATTTAATACATACTGTGTACATATACGTATACTTATATTGTTTATAGCTATACTTATATTGTTAATATTCCATTTAGAGAAGCTAAGGTCTTGGCCTGTGTCGCTGACCGCTGTCCATGGTGCTGATACCTGGAGAGTGACAGAAGGGCAAATACTAGATTAGGCTGCCATTGTGTTTATAAACTCAAACTTTTTTTTACACAGACTGGTTGGAAGAATATACAAATGCCATGTACAACTTATTAGGACATGCACCTGTTCTAATGAAGATGTAAAAACACTGCCAAAAACTATTTTGGGGGCGGCCTCTAGCTCACCCAGTAAGAGCATTCACCCCATGTTGGCTGAACCCTGCATTAGCTTTAGCTTAGGTTAGAATCCGACCTGCTGCCCTTTGCTGCGTGTCGTCCCCCATCTCTCTCCCCCTTTCATGTCTGTCCACTGTCACTGTCTAATAAAGGGAAAAGCCCCCAAAAAATAATCTTTAAAAAAAAAAAATACACTCCCAGTATTTCCATCATTCAATGCAGGCCTGATAGTGAATCTGTGTTTCAAATGTGTAGCTCAATTTAGTCTTGAATAATGTTAATGATTCACATTTTTCCTCCAGTTGTACTTTAAGTCTCACCATTTATGTCAGTTGTTTCCATAAAGAAGAATAGTCAACAATTATTAGCCATTGGACCTGTGTCTGGGAGCTCTTTTTCCCAATTCCTCATAATAGCTTTTTTACTTGCTCTGCTCACTTTACTGTACAGCATAATGCTTCTGCTTTGCCATTGCAGGAAGGCGATCCAGTTGATGCATAAGGAGCTTGAGGTGTTGTCGGTTCAGCACACTCAGAGATGCCTGGAAAACACTCAGCTGAGCCAAGAGCTGCAGGATGAGAGACAAGCTTTGATGCAGTACCAAAAAGAAAACCAGGAGCTGAAAAAGAAGCAGGTATAAACATTTTCTTTCCACAAAGGTGTCTCAGACAATGTAGCTGAGTATTCTTCATTTGTCTTCGATTAACATATCCACATGTCAGTAGTGTAAACAGTGTGTGTATTTCAAAAGCCATTTGTAAAATGTGTCATCTCCCCCTCTGTCCCTGTCGTCCCTTAAAGAGAGAGACAGATGACATGTCTCAGCTACATTTCTCGCTAAATGGACAACAAGCACATGTCGCCCCTCAAGTAAACGACTTCTATGAGATGGAGGTAAGTGTCTCTGGATGACACGGTTTAAACTTTATCTTTGTCCAATAAAAAAACTTTCAAGAAGAAGAAAGTAGTGATGCTGTGGGTGTGTTTAATTGTTAACATGCATTTTAATTTGTTTGTGATGGTATAAGTGGTTTGTGTATTATTGATTTATCCAACTTGAGGTTATAAATACATTTGTGAGTGCTGGAAGAAAAGTTGGAATAATGATAATGTTTTCCATAGGTATACAGTATAATGTTTGCACTTAACGTATACTCTTCTCTCCTTTACTAGAACACACAACATATAAACTACTGAATAACCGTGATGTACTGTGTTGATGTACTTTATGTTACAGGTGATTCTGCGAGCGAGGGAGGCAGAAATGCAGTTTCTCAGACAGGAAGCTCATTCTCTCAGAGAAGATTTGAAGATTGCTCGAATGGTACTGAAATCTCTTGTAACATCTGGGGATCTTGCTAGATTACGAGATTAAATTGTGAAATAAATAGTTAGAGAATCTTTTGCATTCATACTTGAACAAAAACATGATTAATTTTGTATTTACTGAAATTAGTGAATGAGTATAAATTATCAGTCACAATACAGTCTGCATGGACTGCTGCTCGGGTGTGTAGAAAGTGTCCCTCTGGTGCTCTAGTTTCAAAAGGGGGATATTGAGTATTAGAGACAGCCCAAAGGCGACCATTTTGTACTTGTCCTGATGAAGGCCTTAATGGCTGAAACGCATAGGCATGTTCTAATGACTTTATGTAGCCAAGAAGATATTAAAGGCTTTTTAACCACTACCCTCTTGAGTGCCTCAGATTCCTTCAACCCTTTTGAATATAAACTATGTCTGTCTGTGTGTATGTGTAACAGGACAAAATATATGCCCAGAACAAGCTCAAGGCCCTCTATACGAACAGCCAGGATGTCAACAAACTCTGTGAAGATGTCAAGTTCGCCACTTGGTCTCCAAGCAGGGACGCCTCAGAACAAAGCATCGGTGAGACACTTTTTCTTTGTTTTCTACTCACACATACATTCAAGTCTGAGAATAAAGCTTATTTGCTTTCTTGCCAAGTGTTAGAGGAGAAGATTCTGTACAGTGACAATGTAGCTACAGCCAGCAGCCTATAGAATAGCTTAGCATAAAGACTGGAAACAAGGGGAAACAGCTAGCCTGGCTCTGTCCCAAGGTAACAAAACCCATTTACCAGCACCTCTATCGATCGCCTCGTCTAACTCTCATAAAGTGCATTCCCCAAAAATGTAGAACTACTCCTTTAATTCCCTTCCTGTCTGTTCCTACCCTCTTGTTTTGTTCAGAGGAAACTGTGACAAACACAAGTAATGCTGCTTTTCTGAATAAATCAGAGAAATCCTCACTCACACGTCAGATCAGAGGAGTGAGATCAAAGGTAACCTTTGTCAATTGATAAATGCCAAAAATGTTCCCTTCATATGAACCATTTTAAACCCTGTTTTTAAACCTTCAACTCACAGTAAAGTGTTACAATCATACTAACTGGAGATTAAGAACTTTTACTCTTTCTGTTTTTTTTTTTGGTTTTTTTTTTATGTGTGTTTGGCTTGCAGAGTTTAAAAGAAGGCCTCTCTGCCCAAGAAAGAATGAAGTTGTTTGAGTCATTCTGATCCAAACAAGATGAGAAAGTGGAATATTTGTTTCAGAGTAAAACTGCAGTTTGGTCAGTGCAGTTTAAAGACAGAGGATGTATTATACATTATGTCTGTTATATGTAACATATGTTATTACACAATATGTGTTATATTATATGTAACTGTTTTTTACTGTGTAAAAAGTTTTGTTGTTGTTTGTTGTTGTTGTTAATGTGCTTTAGAAAATATGTATGTGTGTATGTGAGAGAGAGGGAGAGAGAAAAGGCATCAGAATACCACTAGAGGGAGCAACAAACTGTTTTTAGATAACATTTCTAAAATATTTACTCTAAAATATAACACTGTAATCACAAAGAAATTATATATATTTTGTTCATCAGTACATTGCACAGTGTAACTTATAGACACACTGCCTGTGTTTTCATTAAATGACTCAGTGTGTTGCATCAGTTTTATAAAAACTGTTATTTACATATTGTACCACTAGATGTAGCATAATACAACATGTACTCTCCCAGCAGCAGCAGCACGTCTGAAACAGAGGTTGATGTCGGTGTATCTTTTCTGATGACATGCAGCTGTTTTATGACCCAAAATATTTGAGCTGCAATATAAAATTAGGGCAAGAATTTGAGGAAGGTTACTATTTTTATCAACATATGAAACAATTAGTCATGATGTATGAAGATGTTCTATTCTGGCATCATTCAGTTATATAAATTCAAACATTAAAGTTTTTGTTAGTTAACCAAAACACATGTTTGTGTTTCCCTGTTTCTCTGCTTGCGAGAGCCTATAAATAACTGTGTTGTAAAGTATGTAAATGGAAAATTATTATCAGTAGCATGCTGTAAGGACAGGTAGCCTTTATTATCCCAGAGGGAGATTTGTTTCCACAGCAGGTACATGTTCCACACTGATGGAAAATTATAGACTACTAAAACTAAAGAACAGTGTCAAGATTCTAAATGAAAAAGACACAGAGCTTATATGGAGGTTCGGGTCACATATGTGTTGATATGGCCGAATGTCAACAAAAAACAACCACTGTGCAGCTCTGCTTTTGTCAACAGCAGTGGCAGTGTGTGACACATGAACCTGAGGAGGCTGGTGCAGGAAAACACTGATGTCCGCTCTCTTGAGGGACTACACAGTACAGTACCTCATTAGTGGAGCATCAAGTCTGAACTGAGCCTGTCAGTGATGTCAGCAGGGTCTCCAACATCAGACCAGACGTCATACAGGAGGAAAATAGTCAAGGATTCCCTGGTTTCATAGTTCAGAAATCCCAAACATATTGAATCACTTCTGAATGAGTGTGTTATTAAAATGCCGTTGACATTTAATGTGCCTCGCATTACTCTGAGATATGTTACAAGTCGCCTCAGTTAACCCCTAGCGCCTAATATTTGTAAACCTAGAATTATCTAGAATGTTACATGGAGAGCTTTTATTTCATTTTTAATTTAGACTGTCCAACTTTATTCTATGGGAACACAGATCATTCACATAAAATGTCTAAATCTGTTTTCTGATTTCTGTGTATATTATAAATCATAGCTTGGTGTCCTTGCAGAAGCCCTAATTTGTTCGTTGGAGTCATATTCCTAAAGAGGAACATCGCACCTCATTAAAACCCAACACTCATCTTTCCTTCCCTGTGATTCCTGCGTGTGAAACTGCAGTCATGTGAGCCAACACTTTGAAAGAGCAACGCTGTTTCTTAATGTTATCCATCATGGATGTAATTTTGCACCTATGAGCTCTTGCTTGCTGTGACATTTAAAACGAAATAACCACAATTTTTGCACTTGATACCTGAAAATCAACGTTGCTTTTACATCAGGCAGGTAAGGTTTTTCATCCTAAAACATCTCAGAAGAATGGAAATAGTAGTTTGACATAATAATCTTAATTTCACATCCACGTTCTAGTTTTGCTAGCTCTGAAGATTTAATCTGCTGAAGAGCACTTTAAGATGTGGTTTAAAGCTCTGGAAAAAGAGTAATTGGACTAGAGTTGGACAAGTACAATAGACAACTGTATTTTAGATCAGGTCACCTTGGGCTCCGGATTTAATCAATAATGAAAGTAATCAATATTTGTAGCCCTAAAGTGGACCCTGGCGTGGGATTATTCTGTCATGTGTATGATTTGCAAACGGGATTTTAATTAGTTTTACTCTAAATGATCACATTAAAGAACTTTTCTTAGAAAGAAATTCATTTCAAAGGGCCAACGCATACAAAAGCATTTGAACATGATTGGAGTTTTAAGGATTCAGCCTCATAAGGCGGGTTGTGTTGTCTCTGTTCTGTTGTTTATTGGTAGGCTACCAGTAAGCTGAGAATGATATCTGACTGATATCCTTTTAAATAATGCATACAAAATTGCATCTGTGATAAGGTAAGGGTTCCTGGTGTTGCATGAATTCTGTCCCTTTAACCACATAATTTCCTTTTGAAAATATATTTGTCTTGTCTTCTTAATCTTGATAGCTCAGTGGATGTAAATTTAACTGAAATATGAATTAAGTAAAACTTAAATCTTTGAAACCCTTTGACAAACACGCTCACAAATAGTTCTCTTATGGCTTTATTATCATGTACTGTCATTCTTTTTTTTAATTCCTTCATTATTTTCTCGACATGACTTTCTAATACTAATGACATTTACTCTGATTACAACATGTTAAACAGAATAAAGAAAGTCATTTTGATATATATCTCAAATATAAACTTCTCTCAGTTTGTTTCTGCATTTCTTTGTGTGGGAGTACAGTATGTATGCGTGTGTATGAGTGTATGTGCACCTGCCGGGTCGAAGCTGCCCCACAAACGCTCCCAGTCCTCATGACTGATCAGCGGCTGATGTAGAAACACCAGTACAAAGGTACACCTGCTCAGGCTGTAAAAATAAGTGGCCCATTTGCAAAGATCAATTACTGCAACCAGCACAGCCTGCTTCCACAATGATACACTTCAGTAGTGTTTACACTGCAGCTGACGGGACCACAACTCTGCTTGTTTTTCCTCTTACATGCAACACAAATCTGCGTTTGTGTTTTAAAGTGGGTGTGAACACGAAGGAGTTGCATGGGCTTGTTTATTTCCATTTTGATTTGGACAAAATCAGGTGTGTGACCTACATGGAACTCAAATTTATCAGTGTTTCCATGACAATGGATTTGTCATTGTTGCCAAAAGTGAGGCAGCCTTTCTTTTGCAGGAACACCCTGATCACATTCACACAGTTGCACACATTCACACCTGATCTGCTGGCCACTGAGCAACTCCACTGGAGCAGTTGGGGTTGAGGGACTTGCTCAAGGGAACAAGCATACATTTTTTTCTGTTGGTGTGGGGATTGAACCAACAACCTCACGGTCACAAGCTCTCTTCTCTAACCTCTAGGCCATCACTGCCCCCTTAAATATAAATTTGGCACCAACATCAGTTTGGCAATGCCAGCCTCGGCATGGAGGATGATGAGGATGATGTGTCAGAAACAAACAAGCAAAGTTTTGTTGGTGCAAAAACAGGTGTGAAGATGTGAAGCATATTTATATCAGATACGATATGGACATCTTTAAAAGCCATGAACAATAATTCAATATGAAATCACTTAATTTGCACCAATTTTATAACTCAACGACTAACGTGAACCATGTACCGACAGATTGACACATTTTTAGAACAGGACCAGACCATGACGTTAAACCTTTCATAACCTTTTCAAATAACCTTTTTGTTATTTGAAGAAAAATAAACATCATTATCTATACTAATACTTGTATGGGGTAGAATAACAGAATTAACTAAAGTGTTTGGATTGCAGAAGGCACTTTGAGGGCACTTTATTATGATGAGGCAGGATGTTGATTAGGCTGATCTGGAGCAGACTCTCTAACTGGAGCAGGGAGGTTAGTGAGCAGCTACCTAAAAAAAGTTGTGTGTCTTGTGTATGTGCAGCATGTCTTTCTGTTCGGTGGGAGCACAACGCCTCTCTTCCCCACTCAGGTTGTTTTTGGCGGTGTTGGCTGCCAACAGAGACATAAATATCACTCACACTCTTTACAGTATACTTCGTGTTTTATTTCTCTCTTCCTTGTGATCACTGCTGTGTTAAACAGGTGTGCAACCATTTTGTTGGAGGTCCATCTTAGCAATAGAGTTAGCTCTGTTCCTAAGATGGACAAAAATTAATGAATTTTCTGCTGTTTTTCTACAGTTGAAAAAATAGCCTCAATCATGAGGCCACTGTAACCTAATGTGGCAGCACTGACTAAGAGGGGAAAACAAGTTACAAGTTACAAGCTCTTGCTCAAAGATTTTACAAATGTATGTACTATTAAGATGAAACAGCAGATAAATCACTTATTTAACTGTGTGATTGATGTTATTCCCAACAGTAATTACAGGCCATGTCTTACAGCTATAGATACTGATATATAGCTATATATAGATAGCTATAGATAATAGAACAATGAGCTGCAGAAAGTGAGCATGAGCAGCAGGAGTGCTGCTGAGACTGAACTAAACAGACGGTTACACAGTTGTATAATTGGAGTACCTGCCATGCTCAAGATCCTGAGTGTCCTGCCAGGACCAGTTACGCTCATGTCTGACTGAGCTTTGAGTAAACATCCTGTGTCTTCCATATCACATATGTTGGATAACCACAACATAACACTCAATATGAATCAGGAGAGTTTGTGCTGATTATCTGAAAGGTGATCAAACTGCAGCGTGTGTATCTTGAGTGTGGTCAAGCCTGGCCCACTTTGTCCTGCCGCAGTGAGGCTGCCTTTAAATAACTCGCTGGGTACGAGGTATTGGCCGCGCTCTCTCTGTCCCTATAGCACACTTCACATCCCCATCTGGTCTGCCATCTCATAACTGAACCCACAACCCATTTACAGGCCTAATATCATAGTAACGTACAGTAACAGTAACGTAGTGTGTATGTAAAGATATGACTCACCCACACACAGGATCACACACCCAAAGCTCCTTGTATTTTAAGGTTTTGAAATGTGCTGTATGAATAATTACATTTATAGCCTGCCAAATGTTACATTCAACAGATTTTCTGTTAAAGATTTTACTTAATAAATGTGAAAATATGTGAAGATACTATAGTCTTATTGCTTTAGTAAGCACAGATCCAACAGCACTGACACTCTCAAAGGTTAAACATTATTTCCTAGAATTCGTCTTATTACAGAAATTAGAAAACTGATACTCAGACAACCGGCTTAGCTTCCTTGGATGCCGTGCACCTTCCACCCATCTCTTTGCTCTGTGAAGGCATCTAGTGAATCTGGGTTAGGTCACTGGAACTACTGATCCTGTTTCTGTCCTGTAAAATAATTACAAACTCCCAGGAAGAGAGGTGTGTCGGTGGGTTGTTAAAAAAACAGCATGAGATGTGTTGTAGCTTGCCCACTGCACATAGCAGATATATTTTTATCTGGAGTGTTTGGAAATTAATTGCCGTTACCCAGAAGAAATATTTAGTGACAAAGTAAGTGTGTCTGTCCTATGCTTTGGCCAAGAGTGAAATATCTTTCACTATACTATGGACACTTTTTTTAAAGTCATCCTATCACCGTGGCTATATTGGTTGGTCCACCACTTTGGTCCAGACTGAAATATCCATCCATCACCAACAACCATCAGATGGTTTGCCATGGTATTTTTTTTTTGTTTTACAGACATTCATGGTTTCCAGAGGATGAATACTTTGGTGATCCTCTGATGTTTTCCCTTATTCTGAGAAATATCTCAACATCTAGATGGATTGGCACACAATTTGGTACAGATATTCATGGTCCCCAGATGATGTATCCTAATGACTTTGGTGATCCTAACTTGTCAAGTGGTGCCATCATTAAATCAAACATTTGGTTTGTCAAATTATTTGGTTTAGGACCAAATAACAAATAACAAATGCAAAATGTATGACATTCCCATCAGCCTTAGTTTTAGCTTGAGTTTAGTGCTAAAAAGCAAACAGCAGATAGCATGCTAACATGCAGTAAGGTGAACATGGTAAACATTACACCTGGTTAACATCAGCAAACATGCTGATGTTAATGCATTGCCTAAGTACAGTTTCACACAGTCTTGTTTAACTCTGATCAAGGGAACAACTGCTCATTGGCCCTGTGATACACTAACTATTCACTGATTTCCTCCTTCCTCCAGGCATGCACACACACATAAGACAAATGAGTGATGTTCAGCAAGGAACTGCCTACATGAGCAAGTCCAGCATGTTCAACAGGAGCTGCTTTGCTTCATGAATGAGTCAAAATAGAGACCACACCACCCACTCTGTGATATGTTTGGTTTTTAGTTCGAAAATAAAGACAACATTACAGAGTATGGTAGTGAATTAGAAGTGTTAACTTTACTTCCATTTATGCCAACCTAATTACCTCTGGACCAATAATACACCAAATGTGCCAATCTAACCCAGATAAATGAATTGTATATGTTTATGTTCTGGTTATGGTTGGTCTCTACACATCAGTCCTGAATAAACCAGTTGGTCTTTTCAACTCTGAGCATTGCTGACCAGCGGGTGCAACACTTGGTAGGGGAAGAGCACTTCGTCTCCAAATGCCAAGTATCTACAGTGACACCGTGAAAGGGAGGGGGAGGACGAGAGCTGAGCAGTGAGCAATAGTTCACTGGATGTGGGATACAGAGTGGGATCTGCAGCAGAACAAGATCAGATAGCTGATATACCAAGAAAGTGTGATACTGTCGACTGCCCATGACTCTGAAATAAGCTGTGAGGGACTAATTTTGTGATTGGATTGGACCCTAAAGGCCATGTGAGTCCTACAGACATTTAATTTGGGATAGCTGTGATCAAGTCGTTGTGCTATTTCAGTGCTTCAAATTATGACTTCATTCTTCATTAAAGTCATTTTCTAATTTCTTGTCTGTTTCTGATCAACTGGATATCAATCGAGCAACAACTTTGGAGGACTTGACAGAAGAAGCAATTGTAATGCTCTGCTTATTGAGTGGAAAAAGAGACACATTTAAAGTAGGAGGCACAGACATGATGGTACTCTGTGGCCATTTACTTTTCTGCCTCAGGAGGATAGAGTGGTTCTACCCGTAACAAAAGAGAAGATTTGAAGAAAGCCTGAGGAGAAGGATGCAGCAGTTTGGCTAAAAGACCTGGGGGAAAAAAGGAAAGTTGGAAATCAACATTTATTGGGAACACTTGCATACAAGGTAAGCTGCTTTAGACAGAACAACTATATATATAGACCTGTGGACTGTCTCATTGTTTAATTCAAATATATTTTCAGTCTCTATCGTGATCAGGAGAGAAATAGACTCATCTCTGCTCCAGTGCTGAGATCACAGCCCAGCAGGCAAAGGGTGGCTCCTTTGAGAGCTGAGAAGCTGTCAGACAGAATATTAGATATTAATAACCTTTGCCTCCTAGCAACTAGAGCATTGAGAAACAGAAACTACTGCGTAAAAAGCACACACATATCCATACTCAAACATGCACATAATGTCAAATTTGTTGTTATCAATTGTCATCCTGGAGTCTGTACTCAATTCAGTTTGAGGGTTTGAAACATACCTCAACTTGAATCTGTACAGAAAGTATATACCAAATTCATCATTTACTTTATGTTACTGTTCTGTACAATGTATTGATCTCTATAGCTATAGTGCATCAGTGGTGGGGACACCTGCACAGCAGCCTTTGTGACCCCATTTGGTTGTTTTATTAAAGTTTATTAAATTTATCTCAAATGCTTTATAAGTGCCATTCTTAAAGCATTGAGGTACGTTATTTGATGTTTGACTGCATCTTGTCTCTTGAAAAAAACAAGCATTTCACTGTACTTATACATGTGACAATAAACTTGAACCTCTCCACAAATTGAGGGATTACAATGCATTCTGAGGTGGATATGAAGGTGGTACACTTAAGTTTTCATTTAGTACCATCATCAGGTAAAAAATTCTGTCCAACATTTTTTGTTTATGACCAAATACCTACTAAATTAAGGACATTGCCATCAATGTAGCTTTGTGCTAATTAGCAAATGCTAGCATACCAACATGCTAAACTAAGGTAAACATTCTGCTTGCTAAACATTGCGAGCATGTTAGCATGTTGATGTTAGCATTTAACTCAAAGCACCACTGTGCTTAAGTACAGCCTCACAGAGCCACTAACATTGACTGTAGACTAAAACATTAATAGACAGTCTGACTCCAAAATATTCAGGCAGAAGGCCTATAAACCTGTTGCTGATAATGCCCTGGAATCACAATTGTCTTCCTTTGTGTAATGTGTTTCTGTGTGAACAGGATGTTGAGAAGGAATCTGATTACATTTACTGTATAATACTGGTTCTTGCACTATCTAGCAAAAACAAAAAATACAATCAAAACTGTATGGCGCACAGTTTGCTGGAAATCACATGGAAGATATAACACATTTTATTTCAAGGATGTGCTGAAGGCTGCAATTGGATGAAGTTCCCCTTTTTTAGAATATTATTTCTGTTAATGTGCCTGAAGTGTTTCCATCGATTACCATCAAACCATTTGGATTTGAGGCCTTTTCTATGATACCCAATTTTCTGCCCCGTCTTTTTCAGCCCATATTATTTTCCAGTCCAGCCTCACAAGGGAATCACACAGCCTCATCACAGTACTCCAGTGACTCTAATAGTTGTGCCAGCTGGAGGAAACAGAAGATACGTCACATAAAATGGCAGGACATTGGATTAGCTGGCTATTTCTGTACCTTGTTGATCAGAGAAACATGTATTGTATACACCAGAGTATTTCCAATAGAGCAGGGTGGAAAGAGAAGGACAGAAAATCAAATGTCTGAAAGGATATATTAAAAATAAAATGTAGTTGTGTTTGACAATCTATGTATAACTGTATCATTTGCACGCCTGTCCTAAATTGTGTAGCATAAATAAATCAACGTCTAAACAGCTTCAAAACACAGATAATTGTAAATTACATTCATCAACATTTACATTGAAAGGAAAAACAATCAAAAGATTTGTTACTAAATCAACAGTGGCTAGGAAAGCTTTTTAAATCAACAGATATTATTAGAAACCATCTCCTTAACTATGTGGTTTGACAGTGAGTGAATCCTTAGAGAAGTACATCATAATCATTATCACGTCAGAAGTCTGTCCTAAACAAGTAGTCAAAAGTAGTTATAGTCAATAGTGTGGAACGAAGAGATAATGTGTAGATAGAGAATGTGTGTTATTCTTAAACTGAAGTTTTTTTTATCTCACACTAAAGCTACTTACGGGGAAATTTGAAGGGGAAATATACATCATGTTCATTGGCCGTGTCCAGTCTATTAAATGTGCAATGTTTTTGCTGAGTCCAGAAACAGCAACACGTTAATGTACTATTGCAAACATTACTGTATGTCTGTTTAAACAAAGGTAAATTAATTCATATTCAACTTTTCAGGTGATATCCCTCACTTTACATTCATACAAATACTAATATTTTACCTGTCCTTCCTTTACAGGAAAATAGTTTTGTGCCACACTTCTCAATTCCAGTTGACACTGACACTGTTTTGGGCGGAGCTGTGCACTTCCTCTGAGCCTGGTCAGTTTTGTATGATTCAAGCTGATAGTGTGAAGCCACGTCGCTGTGCCCCACTGAGGCATGAGTGTGGGAAGGGCCCACCACCACAGCTACGTGTCCTGTGAAGAAGACGGCCTGAGACTAAGTACCATGCCTGCTGTGGGCAGCTTCGGCAATGGCAAGATTCACACAAGACGCAAATACCACAGCCGGTTTGTCAGCAAGGCTGGACAATGCAACATCCACTTCTCAAACATGGATGAGAAATCACAGCGGTACATATCTGACATTTTCACCACGTGTGTGGACGTCCGCTGGCGATACATGTTCTTGCTATTCAGCCTGGTGTTTGTGGTGTCCTGGCTAACATTCGGCCTGTCATACTGGGTCATTGGCCTCCTACACGGTGACATGGAACATCCTGAAGGGGATGGCAACTTTGTTCCTTGTGTCATGCAGGTTAACACCTTTGTGGCAGCTTTCCTGTTCTCTGTTGAGACCCAGACGACCATTGGGTATGGTGCTCGCTGTGTGACAGAGGAATGCCCGGTTGCTGTCTTCATGGTGGTCTTTCAGTCCATCATGGGCTGCATCATCGATGCCTTCATGATTGGTGCCATCATGGCCAAGATGGCAAGGCCCAAAAAACGTGCAGAGACTCTACTGTTCAGCCACAACGCAGTCATCGCTTTGCGTGATGGGAAACTGTGCTTCATGTTTAGGGTTGCTAATCTAAGGAAGAGCCACATTGTGGAAGCTCATGTACGAGCCCAGCTCGTCAAGCCCCGCTACACAGAGGAAGGCGAATACATCCCCTTGGATCAGATTGACATGAACGTAGGTTATGACAATGGCACAGATCGCCTGTTTCTGGTTGCACCCCTCACTGTCATACATGAGATTAATGAAGAAAGTCCACTGTTTGGCATCAGTAAACAAGATCTTGAAACATCTGACTTTGAGATAGTAATTATACTTGAGGGGTTGGTGGAAGCCACAGCCATGACGACGCAGGCGCGCAGCTCTTACCTGCCTTCAGAGATCCTGTGGGGTCACCGCTTTGAACCCGTCATCTTTGAGGAGAAGAGCCAGTACAGGATAGATTATGCCTACTTTCACAAAACATTTGAAGTACTGTCCACCCCCAGATGCAGTGCCAAGGACATGGAGGAGAGAAAATTCCCAACATCTGGCGCCAACTCTTTCTGCTATGAGAACGAGCTGGCCTTCATCAGCAGGGATGAGGAGGAGGAGGGGGATGTGGCGAAAGAGGAAGACAGAAAGTGTTCAACAGAGCTAGTGGATGAGCAGGCCATTCCTGGACATGATCAAAAGTCCTCCCATAAAGAATCAGAAATCTAACCTTTGGCTGTTGCTTGTTTGGTTTGTTTTTGGATGCAGAAAGCGTCGTGGGAAGAGCCCTATGACTGTCATTCTCCTGACATGAGGATACCAATAAAGGTGGATAAACAGCAGTAATGATCTCCATCAGAAAAGCAAGGACATTTCTCATTGGATTTACTCTTTTGCTTTCCCGAAATTGTTATGGAGCTTTAATGCAAAAAACAATCATGTCATGTTTCAATTTGCAGACGAAACATAAAGTGCATGACAATAGCATAGTTTTGTATGAATATTTTGAGAAATGTTTCATAGTTTGCAACGAGTGTGGAGTGAAATTGACACTTTGCAGATGATGTTTAGGAAACTAAACCTTGGGAATATTTCTCCAGATTAATTTGGTAAAAACAGAAGTGTAGATTAACAGTGGATTTTCCTCTTAATGATATAACTTTTGTGAACAATAATACTAAATATTCTACATTATACAATGTAAATGGATGGTAAGTTGGCAGACATACTGATATGCATGCATGTAGGCTAACTATGGGGGGGGCACATGACAAGGTAGAGTTTTAAATATTTCTATCCCAAAAAGGGAAAACACTCATTTATGCATATCTTTGTCTTATATATTCAGCCAGAGGGAAACATTTGACCTGAGTAGATTTTAAATATGAAGTTTCTTTCTCAACAGTTTACCAGAAACATTTTTGAGCGTACACTGAGTGACTGAGCTCTGCTCCCCTTGGTGTTGCTACACCTGTGAAACTTTCTGTTCTTCCACAGCAACATGCAATTTACAATAATAAGCAGATTTAATGCTCAAAAGCAAGTATTTTCAGAAACAATGGGTCCTTGATTTGAGGCAGTGGTAGACAAAAGCAGGTTTATCATTTTTTAGCAGTCAACCGTTGATTATATTTCACTCTCACTGGCTAAAGCTAGGCAGCCCACACAAAAACTGACTGCCTGTCTACTTCACAATATTTCAAAAGTGAGTTTTTCAAGATATGTCTCTTTAAAGTTTAAAGGCCAAATCCAAAAAACACAAATATTGACCAAAGGGAACCCCAGCACACAACACAAAATACAGTACTGAGAATATCTCTTCAAGTGCTTGAATATCGATATAAAGTTTCTTACATTTAAATGTTCTGTAATCACTTGTATTAATATATATATATATATATATATATATATATATATATATATATGGTATCGTTTTAATAAGCTCTAACTCAGATTTAAATGCGTTATAGTGTTATCTTCATGTCATAATAAGATGAAGATGAATGAAAAATGAATTAAATGAAAATGAGTTTGAAGATTATATAACAATAATAAAAAATAGTCTACCTGGAAATCAGTGTAAACAAATCAATCCATACCCTGAGATAACCTTTGGCATATTATATTAATTTGAAAACAAGCAGACATGCAGGCAATCAAGAAACATTTATTTAATCGTGTTTTGCAGAGACATGTGCTTCCTAGTTTATATATTATTTTTCTTAGTTCTTCTCCAGAGGCATTATTCTCTTTCTTTCTCTTACTATTAATAGAGCAATACAGATTTTAGGTCAGACAGTGTAGCACTGCTTCACTTATCCCAGGTGAGATTAATTTGTTTTCCCTCCACATTTCTCAATCTAATAGCTCCATGTGGGTTAACTTACTACACCTGACTACCATTTCAGCAAATTTCAGCACATTTGTATTTATATCTTGCTGACTTGTGCTGAAAATATCAGAATGGGCTTGCTCCAGAAACAAATTGTGGTTCCACTGCCATTTGAACCAAGAGCAGAGCCAAGGACTTCCTGCATGTAAAGTCAGAGGAAAGATAGCTAATTTGTACATTGACATACAGGCCATTATTGTAAATAAATCTTTATTATTTTTGGTTTTATCACTTTCTGGCTGAATAGACACTAAGTATTAAAACATTATTAAAAAAGAATATGTGTTGTCATACATGTCTTAATCAAAGCAAGAAACTGGAAATACTCTCTTTGCTTGATGGACTGAAATAACGTCTACTGAATTGAACGACCGCTTCTTGTCTTCCACTAAATGTATTTGAAGCAATCTGGACTCTCTGAGTTGTACTTTGTTTTCTTCTAACAAGGTTTTACTTTGTTGTGTGAGACAACAATATATAAATTGACAGAAGAAGAAAAATCTCCTGTTGATTACCACAATAAAATATATCTCACAAAGCCAACAGTTTTCTTATCCCTTTGTGGCAGACAGACACAAAGTGCAGGGATTATTTGAACGATACCCATCTGTTGAATGCATTTGTTGTTGAGTTAAAACAAATAAGTGGGACGGGAAAGTGGGAGCTGTTTGATAAACATGGAGGAATGGACTGTAGTTTATGGCAGTGATTTGGTGGGATGATATCTGGTTGGGGTCAGAGGTTTCTTCTTTCACTGTTATGCAACCAATAAGGCATGTCTTTGCATATGTACAGACAAGACTTGGCAGTCCCGCTTGATTTCACTGCCCTGTAACCTTGAACACACACACACACACACACACACACACACACACACACACACACACACACACACACACACACACACACACACACACACACACACACATAAACACGCACACACATAGCTCACAGCTTCTACTGATGGTAAATGCTAAGTAATGCTTGTTAAAAGTCCTGTAAAATGGACAGATATGAGTATAATATCATTGTATCTATGGGTTGGTGGTACCTATATCCAAGCACCCAGATCTGGTATTATTTAATTACCATTTAATATGACCTGTCAACTAAAGAGCTAAAGAGTGGGTGTATAAGATATTAAACTTTTATCCTGGCATCAAGTCCCATCACAGTGACATTCAACAGAATAAACTTTCATGCATTTAACTTTCAGGAAGTAATATTGAGCGCCAAATGAAAGTCTCAATTCTTACTTTACTTTAAGACTGCTGTATCCTTTGAGAGGTGCTGTGTGATGGAAGGAGCACTGAGAATAAACTGAGATGCTTCCCACCCACTCGGCAGTGTTGGAGGATGAAGAAGCTGTGGAGGGTCAGTCTTCCAACATGCAGAGTGGGTTGTTGAAAGGCAAATTTGGCCTTAATTGCAGCAGTTCTATTCTTCGCTGGTTTCCCTCAGCTGCCAGAGGGAGGTGGAGGGTGGAAAACAGTAACATGATGCAACAGCTGCACTTCTTCTCCTTAAGCCATCACTCCAGATATATGAGACCTGATTCATATTGTTCCTGTATTTTCTATTAACTATCAATTCTGACTGAGACCATTTCAACTTTTTCACTTTAAAAGTACTTAATGTCACTAATGGATGAAAATGTTGCCTATCTGAAGTTTAAACTTTTTAGGACCTGACAAGACAAGACAAGACAAGAATGTATTGTGTCTGATTTGATTTACTTTCTCACTTGAGTTTTAGAATTTGTGTTTGAAAACATGAAATCCCCTAAATATGTATCCTCAGTCAGGGCCAATGGACAAAAAAACCCAAAAGCTCCCAGAGGAGTCTTTTCCAACAGTTTGATTGCTCTCTCGTCATAAAAGGTGTAAATACAAAGCTGTAAATGTCTTTCTGGTGCAGTTTTAATATACCTCGGCTAAAAAATGTCAATTAGATGTTTTTGATGCTCTTTGGCTTGTTGTGTGTCTGAAATGTAACCATCCATCTATAGGCAAGACTCTGCTGTAAAGAGCTTTTCGTCAGAGTCAGCCTTAAAGTATTGTCGTCCTTGGCGTAGGGATGTGATATCACATCAGGACAGATCAACTCAAGGAAAGAATTCTTAGCATCTTCCTGATACTATATTACAGTTTCCATTTCCATTCACAGCCAAATCAGATAGCTAAGGCAGTGTTGTTATTCTTTTGAGGGGTGTGGAGCGTTTAAAGGTTAGAGGAGTGAACTTATGAATGGAAGATTGCTGGTTGGAAAAAAAATCCTGACTGGGAAAATGTGATAGAGGAAACTGGTTTTAGAAATCAGGGTGGATTAGACTGTAATTCAAACTGCTGTCTAACTGTCCCCAGGTGAAGCTACACAAAGGAGACCGTGTGAATTGTCTTTACTTTCAAAAACAAAAGAAAAATCAATGTACAACACATAACACTGAAATATTCAACATGGAATATCCTATAATAATAATAATTATAATAATAATAATAATAATATAAAAAACAATATTATCACTTGAATTGTCAACTCACTATAATGTAGTCATAATCAGACATGCTCTAAAACTATCAGAACATTTTAAGTGTTTATTAATGTATTTATACACAGTATACACTGTTATCCCAAATTAGTTGACTTTACTAGAAATGTGTGTGGAAACCCGTTGCTTTAAACCGTCTACGTTTTTACACAAGGTGAAACTTAACAGGTCAAGTTGTATTGACACAGAGCGGTAAGTTTTTTTCTGGAGTCATGTTGTCTAAAATAAGCATGTTAAGTTAAAGCTTTAGTGCGTAACTTTTTTATATTAATGAACGTCCATTACATTCAAGCCGTTGCCAAATGAGTTGCTACAAAGCTAATTAAGACTATCAGCTCCACAAAACTCTCTCTGTATTTCTCAGTATGGCTGTGTTCAGAATCTGGTCTCGATCGGCAACTTTCACAC
Source organism: Sander vitreus (assembly GCF_031162955.1). NCBI lineage: Eukaryota > Metazoa > Chordata > Actinopteri > Perciformes > Percidae > Sander > Sander vitreus. The sequence goes on along the minus strand of NC_135869.1, from coordinate 22,075,497 downwards.
GCAGAAAATAGAGTGAAGATAATTACCTCTTCTGAAGAATCCATCATGTTTTTTTAATCCTCTGTGTCCTCCACGGCTACTAGCTGTGTGGAGGAGGGGTGGGGGTGGTGCGTGATCACGGAAGGCTTGTATCATATGGATGCGCCGACAGTTTTGTTGTCATTACAGAAACTACGCACTATAGCTTTAAACATGCTAAGAAATATAACAAATATAAAACATCAGGGCACTTATCATTACCAAAAGTACAATTTGTTCACATAAATATAGTTTTTTCCTAGTACCCTAGACAGTATCACTTCAAGAATAATGTATTAAATACCTGTATTCCCAAAAAACAGAATGAGAATCAATACAAATAACATCAAGATTTTCCAATGTATTGTACTGCGAGGAAGATTTCACTCAGGAATCAGAGTTTCTAGTTTCCCATCTGCGTATATGCCACTGAATGCTTTCTCACTGCCCAGACCCCATCAGTAACCCCCCCTCCCCCCCACCACCACCTACCCCACTACAGCTGTGCTATACTATTTTAAGTGGTGGAAAAAACTCTGTACATGTACTTAAGTACTGTTCTTAAGTGCAATGTTGAGGTATTTTTACTTTGAATTTTCTGCAACTTTATACTTCTACTCCATAATAATAATAATAATAATAATAATAATAATATATCACTCAAAAGGGGCTATATTTATGCATAACGAGTACCTTTATTTTAGATACTTTAAGTACATTTTGCTGATAATAGCTATGCATTTTTACTTAATGAAGTGTTTTGAATGAAGGGATTTTTTTTTTGTATTTCAGCACTTTTACAATGTTGCATTGGTACTTGTATTTAAGTAAAGGATCATAATACTTTTTTCCCACCATTTATTTTTTTTGTAAATTATTAATTATCTCTTAGACATGCTTCACAGGAGGAGTTAGTTGTTGACAAC